>NC_039361.1:83175258-83245241 GCF_003573695.1 Papaver somniferum | reverse complement strand
AAAAAAAAAAAAACGATTATTGGAAAAAAAAAATCAAACATAATTTAAATCATACTCGTTTTGAAATTGTGTAAAGTCATACTAATACTCATTTTCAATTCGGGTATAAGCAGAATCAATTTACACGATACACACATAAAAACCGATTGTTGACATTGCACAACATGAATCAGTTTATAAAAGTGCTCAAGTAATCGATTCTAACAAAAAAATTATACATAAATAGTTATCTCTTCCATACCAGAATCGGGCTATGTGCGCATTAACGTAGACCGATTCTGATTAAATTTTCTCCACATAAAATGCACATCCAGGACAATCGGTCTTTGTGGGCATGAACAACAACCGTTTGTAAATGAAATTGGTTTACAAGTACATAGACGTGGAACGATTGTTATAAACCCAAAAAACTTTGGTTTCAAAAAATTGAAATTTTTGAGTGATTGCATGTTATTGAAGTCTACTCTAGAGGATTGGGTTAATAGAAAAGTACCTAATTCGAGCTAAAATCAAAAATTAACTAATCTTGATTCATCGTCAAAACATGAAAAAATCAAATTATTACTAGGATTTAATGGATGTAAATTTAATAATGAATAAAAGGTAAATTGGTACTTTCATCCCTTAATTATTTTTTTTTGTTCTATAGTAGCAGGCTCCAAATAATCTTACTAGACCTCAAACTAGCTAGGTAATTAAAACTGTAGTAAACCTTGCCAGGCCACTCCATTAATATCAATTAGTTATTGGGATACGAGATTTGGAGATTACTATTTGATAACATCAAATATGATATTTTATCATCTTGTGAGTCTTAAAACCAAAATTTTTGAGCCCTATAATAGGAATCAATTTGAATGTTAGTTGTTCCATTTGTTTAATGGTAAATTGAGAATTGTAAAACTAGTCGCCTAGAGATTCCAACTAACACACAAGAAGTAGGAACTTCATCTCACAAAATGAAAGAAAGAAAAACAGTAAACACGAATAACGATAAAATATTTTCCCAAACTCAAATTCAAAATAAAGTTTCTGATGAGCCAAATAAAAGGCCGGCCAAGAACACGAGGAACACAGGGCTTAAAATACTCACTTTTGTACCTAAAGTGCTCGATGGACATTTTATTTGCTTGTAATCATAAAATTTGGAACTTCATACGACCCAGTACCTACAGAATTGGTTGGGAAACTGATAAACATCAGTTGTAGACGGGTCGTCATTTTTAATACAATCTGGATGTGAAGACCACGGCGGATGTGGATGCCACCCATCAGAGACGGGGTTAGGATTTCTCGAGACGGGGTGTAACCGTGTAAGGAAAAAAAGAATACACCCCACAACGAAAAAAACTAATGAAAAAAAATCATTGCATATCAATACTTACGATGTATTCACTTCATCAAACTACCGAAGTCAAATGACAGGACAAAGCTAATTAAAAGAAAGTACAATATCAGAATATCTTACTAATTGATTCTCTTCCATCATCAATCACACCTGCAGATATTTTCCACCTTTTCCAGACTATTCAAATTCACTGTGACAAGAAAATGTACAAGCTTGTAATCCTTTCGGAATGAATTTCTTCAGAGAGATGATGTTTTGCACTTGTCCGTGCAGCTGATAATCCATGTTCGGGAAATGCTTATTACCACCATGACGGAGATGACGGCCTGGCGGGGAACGGAATACAGTTTTTTCCTTTGTGTAAAATATAAAATGAATTCCTTCGTCACGGGAGCTGAGGCATTTTACCACCTTTAAATGTTCCATTTGCAAACTGTAGATTATAAGATACGGGCCGTCGAACCAATAAAGTAACAGCTGATCAGAATAACTTAACATGCGTGTAGGGGGTGTAACAAAAGTATCGTCGAAGTAATAACAGAAAGGATCTTGTATGTACACCTTTCATCATCCACCACGTGTACAGAAAGAGACACGTGGAAGGCATGCGAAGCGAGACATCAAAACATGATAGCAAGCATCTTATCAGAAGATGCCATCGGTCAGCAGATCTGACAGTCAGGGACAGAGGACCACATAGGTATGATGGCTCAGAGGAGCACCAGATAATACCCCTTGGGTGTTAACACACCCAATCCCGAGGAAGATCCCATATCAACGGCCGAGAGGAAGTTTGGCTGATACAGATGTGACCAGACAAAGAGACACTTGTCTGACACGAGCAGACATCCATCTACCCGCATCAAATACCAAGGAGATATACACGTGTCAATCAGCTCGTGGAAGAAGCGAGGATAACCCTTCGTATTCAAGCTCAGGCCGTGGCATATGACGAAGACCTCTGCGTAATAGGCACAAAGCACAAGAAGATAAGATTACAACGGCACCTCAGAAATGGGACCCACGTTCCATCCCTATAAATACCCCTCTCCACTAAGAGAGGAGGGGTGGACCATTTTGGAGAGAAATTAGAGGAGAATATAGGAGAGAGAAATATGAAGAGTAAGTAATCCCCCTACTTCCGCAGACCTATGTATATTCTAAAGTCGTTCGACTATCTTTGTAACCATTCAGTACATAGTGAAACACCAAACCCCGTGGATGTAGGCCTTAGTGCCGAACCACGTAAATCTGTCTCATTTACATTTCAGCACCTTACATTCAGCGTTAAACTTCATATGCTTTATATTTATACTTGATTCTTGGTTTATTTCTTTATACGAACATTATTTATGATAATATTCGACTAGACAATGACAAGCCCGAAGGCTTCGAGTCGATGAATCGATATAATCATCCCCGTTACGCATACGACGTACAATTCTAGAATTAGGATGTATGCGAATATTGTTTGTGAACACGTGGATGGCTTCGTGATTTATGTGTTCACAATTTGGCGCTAGAAACAGGGACTTTGTCTCGGTAAAAGATTTATCTTATCCTGTGATTTCACCTTAAAACGCGCATTATGGTTGTGCCCTATTCTGGGTTCAGCGTGCTTTCAAAACCTTTTTTATTTTGGGTTCATGGTCTTCATTTTCACAAACACCATTTCAAAGCAGACAAACCCACGGCTATCTATCACAGATTTGCACGTGAGGTGTATTCCTTTTAAAAAAAAAAAAAAAAAAAGAAACTAAGGCTTAATAATCCAGATTCATGAGTCCTCGTGACGGATCTGCCTTTTCAAGAGTTTTCCTTTTCAAAAGTAGTCTGAAAACAAGGTCCATGATTGTTTATTAGAGGATTTGTATTGCCAAAACTAGACCGATGAAGTCTTTACATTTCTCTTCTATTAAGGCCCTTGGGCAGCTCATTTCCTTCTATTCCAATAGTCTTGCGGGTACGAATGGCGCTAACCCGATCCTCGTGGATATCTTTGGTTATCTTTATTTATTCTCCTATGCAGAAAAATATTAAAAATCGAAAAGATACTAGAGGCAGGAAAAACCAAAGCCTCATCAAAGGAGACACCGAGGGTTACCTCGGTCATGACCCGAAGCAAGCAGAAAGGAGACAAAGCTAAAACAACTACTTAGAGGCAGGATGCTGCGGAGATCACCTCACCTATGAACACTAACTCCATTGCAGCCGCGGCTCTCAAAGCAGCAGCCACGAAGACTGTTGCGGCCCTCCAGGCTACAGAAGCTAACAAGACTTTGGTTTCAAGCCAAATCCATCAACAAAAAGAGGGGGTGGCAGAATCTATGACACATCAGCCCGCATATCCACCAATCTTCGGAATGCCGTCAACCAACGGTCAGAATCAAACCATACCAGTGGTTTTAATACCACGGGTGGAAGCTCAACCGACGGGACCAAACTTGGAGATACCAACGATTGAAGCTGATCCTCGGCCACCCTTAATACACACAGTAGACGAAGGGGGAACTATGGCCGTAGGGGTACAAGCCGGAACTCCCAATCAGGGATCAAACCAGTCCCACCGACTGATGGTAGAGCTCGAAGAATTGAAAAAGATCCAGCAGGTCTACGCAGATGCCGTAGCTCTTCTTTCCAGGGAGAACCAAGACTTGAAAGATAGGATTGCCCAAAGCACGAAGACTAGCCAACAACTGGACGAAGCAAATTCTAAAGAACCAGAGCCTAATCGAGACCGAAGAATCATCCTAGCAAATGACGCCAGGGGAAGCAGTGCATCCGATCCGGAATATGCCACCGAAGAGTTAGACTATTATGACAGCGAAGGTAGAAGAAAGAAACGCTCAACTGAGCATGAGAACGTGGGATATTACCGCGCAATGGAGGAGCTGCGTGATGAGATGATGGCTGAGATCAGGTAGTTAAAAGCCAGACAAGGCGGAGGAAGGCTTGAAGAGGTGATGAAAGAAGCTAACTCCACGCCCCTAACTCATCGCCTGGCAAATACCCCCATCCCGTTAAAGTGCCTTGTCCCAACTTTTGAATGCTACGACGGATCCAGTGATCCCGCGGCACATATCCGGTATTATAACCGTATCTTAGCCCGATGGAGTCAGAACGACGCCATCCTCTGTAGATATTTCCCATCAAGTCTGAAGGGATCGGCTTTGTCTTGGTTTGACAACCTGCCACCTGATTCCATCAACTCCTACGATCAACTCGCAGAGAAATTCCTGAGGAAATAATGTACAACAAAGCTGTCAACACTGGAATGGATAAACTTTTTTCTCTGGCAATTGGCTACAAGGAGAACATGAGGGAATACACCAACAGATGGCACAAGATCTGCCAAGCCATAGGGAGTGTGGACCCCGTAGTAAGTATCAACTGCTACAAGTGGGGATTAGACCGAATGAGTCCACTATTTGTTGAGATTCATGGAAGTGTACCTAAGACAGAAGGAGATCTTCGAATAATTATTGAAAAGTATGCTCGTCTTGAAGAAATCCAGCGTGAGAACCCGAGGGCACACACGCAGAGGTCTCACCGTACCAATTCCGCATAACAAACCAGCGGGGCTAAAAGAAATAGCTCAGTGGAACGGCCTCACGAAGATAGGAAGGAACGAAGGGATGGACGACGAAAAGACGATCGAAAATTCGAAGATCAGGTTTACACGAAGCTCAATGCTAGCTACGCTCGGATCTTGCGAGAGATCAAAGGAAGGGAAAATTTGGAGTGGCCGTGGTCTAAGGGAAAACAGCCCCCAAGAACCGAGAAGTATAAAGATTACTGTGAGTATCATTGCTTCAATGGACACCAGACCGAGAAATGCAAAAACCTCAAAATAATGATCCAAAAATTGATTGATGCTGGCGAACTCAAGCATTACATACGAAAGGAGGTCACCGAGGACAGATCCAAACAGACCAAGCAAGTCCAACTTCCAGAGGGAAACCGCACAATCAACACCGTCTCGTGTTCCGAAGCCGCAGGGCCCTCCCTTACAGTGCAGATAGGAAAGAGGCAACAGAAGCAGTTCGAAGACCACTGCGAATTATATAAGATTGGTGGCGTAGAGGTGGACGAGCACGAAGAGTGGATGGACGCACCTATTATCTTCGATACTGAAGATATCGAAGAAGATATGGAATATCATAACGATCCCTTGGTCCTCACACTACCAGTGGTCGGATGTAACCTCAAAAAGATCCTCATAGACGGGGGAAGCTCAGTGAATGTTCTATTCTACGACGCCTTCAAACGGATGAAGCTCCATGATGAACAACTAATGACCTCTTATTACACCATCTACGGGTTCAATGGAGCGCCCACAAAGCCATTGGGATACATCGTGTTGCAGGTGAGCGCCGGACCCATGAAAGTAGAAACACGATTCAGCGTGGTTGACGCCCCATCCCCCTATAACGCCATTATTGGACGAAAGTGGGTACATAAACTCAAGGGAGTGGCTGCAACTTACTACCAATATCTCATGTTCCCTACACCCGAGGGAGTGATGGAAATCAAGGGAGATCGGGTCTCTGCACAAGAGTGCCAGACCACTCAGGATCGTATCAACAACGAACAAGAAGAGCAGCGAAAAACCCGAAGGATTAAAAATAAAGAAGCTGCAAAAGAAAAGGCCATAGACCTGTTCCTCAAGGAAACCACAGGGAAGGGTTTGACAAAAGATGATAATGTCCTAAACACAGAGACAAGTACTTCAGCAGACAACGAAGGACAGAAACATACCAAATAGCAATTAAAGAACGTCCCAGTCCTCGGGGACCCGAAGCCGGTGTTCACACCAGTGGAGCCCATAAAAGAAATCAACATAGGAACGGAAGAAAACCCGAAGATGATCAAAGTAGGGACCATAATGGACGAAAGAAGAGAAGATTCCTTAACCAAATTACTTAAAGAATACGCGGATGTATTCGCCTGGAAGTTAGGAGATATGCCGGGGATTGATCCGAAAATAATCCAACACGAGCTGCGTATCAAACCAGGCACGCCACCTTTCAGGCAGAAAATAAGAAAAGTTGCACCAGAGTATCATAAGGCAGTAGAAAAAGAACTTCGGAAACTACTAGAAGCAGGCTTCATCAAGGAAGTCAAATACCCTACATGGATCTCCAACATGGTCGTCGTTCCTAAGAAAAATGGAGGGGTTAGGATATGCATCGAATTTACTAACCTCAACAAGGCATGTCCGAAGGACAGCTATCCCCTTCCAAGCATAGATCAGCTGGTTGAAGCAGTGGAAGGATACGAAGAGCTGTCATTCATGGATGGATATTCTGGTTACAACCAAGTAGCCCTGGAAGAAGAAGATCAACTACACACAGCATTCTACACCCCGCATGGCCTTTATTGCTACACTAGAATGCCCTTTGGACTTCGAAACGCAGGGGCAACGTACCAAAGAATGGTCGATGTTATCTTCAGGCCGTGGATTGGTAGTACCCTAGAAGTCTATGTTGATGACATGCTCGTCAAAAGTAAGATGCGCAAAGATCACCACCGGGACCTGAGAGATATTTTCGAAGCAATGAGGAAACATCACATGAAAGTAAATCCAGAAAAATGCACTTTCGGTGTCACCTCAGGGAAATTCCTCGGGTATCTGGTAACAAAAAGGGGCATTGAGGTAGACCCAGTGAAGATTCAGGCCATAGTAGAAATGCCATCTCCGAAGAATTTAAAAGAAGTGCAGAAGCTCAATGGGTCCATAGCAGCCTTGGGCAGATTTATTGCCCGATCCTCGGACAAATGCAAACATTTTTTCAATATTCTCAAAAAAGGGAGTAAGTTTGAACGGACCGCAGAATGCGAAGAAGCTTTCCAAAGAATCAAGGAACACCTGGCTTCAATTCCAATCCTGCAGAAGCCTGACCCTGATGAGGTTTTGGCATTGTATATAGCAGCAACAGAAGACGCAGTTAGCGCAGTGTTGATCAAAACCAATACGAAGATAGAACAACCTGTCTATTATGTCAGTAAGACCCTCAATTCTGCGGAAAGGAATTACACGAAGATCGAACAACTCATCTTGGCATTGGTATGGGCTACTCAAAAGCTGAGAACCTATTTCCTAACTCACTTCATCCGCGTCCCATGCAAAGCACCACTGGAAGCAGTCCTCAAAAGCGCGGGAAAAGTAGGTAGAATAGCCAAGTGGAACACCCACCTGGACCAATTCAACATCATTCATGAAATTCAACATTCCCAAAAATCCCAAGTTTTGGCGGATTTCTTAGCAGACCTCCCCCTGGACAACGACGAAGAGATTAGGGGAATACCAGAAGCCGACGAAGAAAGCAAGGATCCAGTTGATGTCCTCGAACCCGCGAATCAAAGACAATGGGAAGTCTTCGTTGATGGTTCCAAAAATAAAGAAGGGACAGGAATAGGCATTGTCATCACCACCCCAACTGGAGAAAGGATCGTACATGCACTCAGGTTAGAATTCAAAGAGCATACTAATAACATCGTCGAATACGAGGCAGTCGTACATGCCCTCCGCTTAATAATAGAGATGGGGGTAACTGATGTAAGACTGACAAGTGATTCGCAGCTTGTCATACGGCAAATAGGTCTCGAATACAATGTGTACGACGACACCCTCTCAGCTTACATGGCCTTGGTCCAAACATTGGCATCACAAATTCCGAACATCAAGTTCCGGCACTTATGCAGAAGGGATCTCAGGCACGCGGATGACCTAGCATATATATCATCCATGCTGAAGGACAAGAGTATCGAAGCTATCAAAATAACAAGGGTATACGAGCCCTCGATTGCAACACAATTTTCCTTTGCTACAAATCAAGATACAGTGGAAGAAAATATCGAAGATCAGGTGGGAGAAGACATCCGTGACGATTTTGACGAAGAAGATATCCTGTCAAGAGCAAATCAAGACGAAGATTTCAGCAACGAAGATGATTGGAGAATGATGATCCATGCGTTTCTCAAGGATGGAACCTTACCTGCGGATCACAAACAAAACAGGAAAATACTCTCCAAAGTAGGAAGATATGATCTTCGGGATGGAATCTTGTACAAGAAATCTTTCCTCGGACCGTTACTACGTTTCTTATCCAGGAAAGAGGGGCATCGAATTCTAAACGACATCCATTATGGTGACGCAGGAAATCATAGCGGCATGAGATCACTAGCCGACAAAGCAAAAATGCAAGGATATTACTGGCCCACAATGATACAAGATGCCGCAAGAATGTCCCGACAATGTGAAGAATGTCAGCGTTTCGCCAAAAAGATACATGCACCAGCAACAACGTTGAATTCTGTGGATAGTCTGTGGCCATTCGAAAAATGGGGCATAGATATCGTTGGGCCTTTCATCGAAGGATCAGGGAAAAGGCGATTTTTGATAGTAGCCACAGACTACTTCAGTGAATGGGTGGAAGCCAAAGCC
Organism: Papaver somniferum; assembly: GCF_003573695.1. Taxonomy (NCBI): domain Eukaryota; kingdom Viridiplantae; phylum Streptophyta; class Magnoliopsida; order Ranunculales; family Papaveraceae; genus Papaver; species Papaver somniferum. The sequence continues at coordinate 83,236,446 of NC_039361.1, read as the reverse complement.
TTAGCCAGGATCAGAGACGTGGACGTGTTTACTTTCATATTCCAAAACATTATTTGCAGGTTCGGCATACCAGCAGAAATCGTGTCCGATAATGGTAAACAATTACAGGGGAAAAACATAGACATGCTCTTCGACACTTTCAAAATAAGGAAAAACAAGTCCACCCCCATATACCCTCAAAGCAACGGACAAGCGGAAGCTACCAACAAGACCCTCGCCCTTATCCTCAAAAAGCAATTAGACGAACACAAGGGGCGATGATGTGAACAACTACACAATGTATTATGGGCATACAGGACAACACGAAGATATTCCACTGGGGAGTCCCCATTTCTCCTCACTTATGGAGCTGAAGCGTTCATCCCAACAGAGATCCTCATGCCAACCACAAAGACCAAAGCATGGGAGAAAATCTCACAACAGACATGATGTTAGAGAGACTGGACGACCTGGAAGGAAGGAGGGAAGCAGCATTGCAGAAGATGGAAAATTATCAACGGAGACTAGCGAAGGAGTACAACAAAAAGGTTAAGCTTCGAAATTTTGTAGAAGGGCAGTATGTGCTAAGAACAATCCCGCAGTATCAACTAGAGAATAAATGGGGAAAGTTAGCACCTACATGGGGAGGACCTTTTATAATACACGACATTGCGGGAAACGGTTCATACTATCTTCGCAATCTGAAAGGCGAGGTCCTACGGCACCCTTGGAATGCTAAATGGCTCAAACCGTACTACCCATAGGAGCAGCGCAGCTTTGCATCTGCGTGGAGAATACCAGAAGAAGAAGGCAGCGTAACCTCTTTACATGTTTCTATCTCTGGACGAGGAATGGCAGGCCTCAACCTATCAATCAAACAAACTTTTTGGGAAATCTTCAAGTAAACGAAATGGTCAAAAGGCCCGCTGGATGAACGCATGTACATTACATTATAAATTAACAATATTAGGGAAAGTAGTTAATCTACAATCTCTCAGGGCTCCCCTATCAGTGTCTATGAGTGTAAGACCAGGGGGAAGGAACCCATCAGAAAGAGATACCCAACCAATTTTAAGGCAGCGAGTCGACGGAATGGGTGCATGTAAATATTTTCAAATAAGCATTCCATATCCTAGAACGCTGCCTCGGCCCCCACCGTTTGGGAATCCTCTGGCCCAGGATTCGCCAGCGGGGTGACAGGTCTCAAGACGATCACGAAGGTATTTACCTTCGGTGTCGCACTCAAACACTCTCAACTTTTTATAAAACAAGTTATTTCTAGTTTAACACTTCACAATACTTTAAAATAAAAAGATGAATTGATAACGCAGGTACGCCAAAAGGATGATCCATTTCAAAAAGAGTTGATTACAAGATTCAGCAAATACTATAAAGCAGGAAACCCATCAAAAAATGATCCGAAATTATATAATCAACAAGGATCAACTTTATATGACTAATAAAAGGAATCTACTTGGACGATACAGCTCCATCAATGGGGTTGTCTCTGGGAGATGAAGGTACGCTACCACCTGAAGAGGGCCCAGAAGAACCAGGCAAAGGCGCGGGAAGGGGACGGCGGGGATAATTCTTGACAAGACCATGTTCGACTTTAAGACCAAGTTCAATCTTATCCAGGACTTTGTTGGTCTCTTCAGCCAACTGACATCGAGCCTTATAAGTGATAACATCGGTCCGCTGGTTGGCCTGAGACAACAATACAGATAGGTGTTCCGCCTCTTTGGAGGCAATCTCCGCCGCTTCCTCACGAGACGCGGCCAACCCTTTGAAATAGTTGGCTTGTCCTTCCTGCTACACTAAGGCAGATTGAGTCTTTTTAAGCTCATCATTTGCTGCGTGAAGCTGTCCTTCGAGTGCTGAAAACAAGAAATACCAAGGGGTTAAAACGTAGAAATAACAGAATCACACTCGATAAAACGAGGTTATACCTTCGACATTAGCCTAAGCCTCTTCATACTCATTCACAACTGCGTCCCGAGCCTCATCAAGAAAGTCATATTCAGTGGATAGTTTCTTATAATCCGTTTGAAGGTTCGTAAGAGCAAATTGACTCGCGTCTAAATCTACCTGCTTCATCGAATCCAAGTGACGAAGATGGTTGACTTCGTCATTCACCTCCCCCATCCTTTTATGGAGTCGATACACATTCACCTCGAGATCTCTTTCAGACTCCACTTGGCGAGCAACATCCGCTCGAGACGCTGCTAGGGATTTAGTAAGAGTACCAACCTCGGACCTAGCATTATGTCTTTCCTCGGAAAGACGCAACATACTATCCCTAACCCCGGGGACTAAGAAAGAACGAGACTGTTGTAACTCTCCTTCTAAAAAGCGCACTCTAGCCTCTAAGTCTGAAGCATGTTCTCGAGGATCATGCAGGTTGTCACGCGTCCATAGAAGCGTACCATTAAACAAACAACGGTCATGATTGTACTTATTTTGCATATCAACCATCAGTGTTCGCTTTTCACGCCACTCAGCTGTTAAGGCGTTGTGCTCATCAGCACGAGCATTCCACTTTACGGCTTCACTCTTCAACTTACCCACCAACTCTGCAATACGGGATATCTGTCGTTCCCTTTCTTTCCGAAGCCATATCAACTCGGGGACTCCACCCACTGAAGATATGGTGGGGAGACTCAGACAGAACACCAAAATACAGATAGGGAATCACAAGGAGTGAAAAATCCATAAAATACGAACCTGTGAAGGACGAGACACTTCTACGAGTCTGCTCCAATTCGTTGCGGACTATAGCAAGTTCTGAACGAATACTCTCCTCAGCGTTGCCAAGCTGTTATTTTTCCTTCAGACGTCCCCTCAGTTCATTTATTTCCACTTCAGCCGCAGACAGTTCCTCTTCTCTATGACGAAGCTTGGCCTCTAACTTTAAAGACTTTGCTTTGAAGAATTGGTATAGAACATGGTTACAATGTTCGCTCCTCATCATCTACGTCACAAACAACAAACATTATTATACCAAAGGGATCAGATATCACGAAGAACACAATGCGCGGATATCATAAAAAGAGTACAAGGATTTACCTCTAAAACACGCTGCTGGGGAAAACCGTACTGGTACCTATCAGCTATGGCCATCATATCAGCAACAGAGGAGGGGCGGGGGGTCAACCACTAGGTTATCTTCCAAATCTCTAAGATTCTTCTCCCACATCTCAGCAACGCGGGCTTCAGAAGACCATTGCATCATTCGACGAGTATAAGCGTCGGAATTCTTCTCACCAGTGACCACGGGGGCAGGGTTAGGGACGAACATCAGGTTCTTCTTCTTTAGCCAAGCGAAAATGGCATATTCACCTTCAGGCATTAGCGAGTAAGGGAAATACTCGTAAGGAGACTCAACCGCAGACTTCCCCTTGGCGGTTATCTCCTCAACCGCGCAAGTCTCGACATTACCACCCTCAGCATGACCACCTGCGTTCTCAGCTTGCTGATCAGTGGTACCTTCTTTTCCAAGATCCCCAAGCACATCCCAATCATCATTTGGGGAAAGCAATGAGAAGTCTTCGGCAAGACCCATTGCAGCAGTCACATCAAAGGATTCCCCCGCAGAATATATCCTACCGAAAGAAAATTCTGGGGAAATTACGGGCAGAGTACCCACACCAACAATGTCATCACCAACAGGGGCAGATCCACTCCTGCCAGTACCACCAACGGTAATATTACCCTCAGCCTCACCATCACCACCGGCGGAAACTTCTTCTTCACCATCACCACCCGCGACAACTTCTTCTTCACCATCACCACCCGCGACAACTTCAGCCTCACCATCACCACCCGCGGCAACTTCTTCTTCACCATTACCACCTTCGTCATCAGGGTGACAAGTGTCGGTACGCTCTTCTCCATTGGACATTTCTTCATCCTCACCATAACCTTGGTTTACGGGACTCGTAACCTCCTCATAACCCTCAGCCTCACCGGTAACTGCAGTAGAAGATTGTTTGGGTCCAAGTTTCTTCTTCTTAGACACCTACAAACCAGTATACATCCCACAAAGGCTCATTTTTTCCCTCACTTCAAAAATGAAAATTATTTCAAGCGAGAAAAAAGGGGCAAAAAGATAAAGAATATAAAAAGAAACTATACCTTGGCAGCAGCAACATTCTTCGATGGATGGATAGCACCAGAACCCTCCTCCTCATCTCCATCAACGACATCAAGAGCATAAGGAAAATTCATGCCCGCGAAATTCGGACGCCAAGGACAGAAATCTCCATAACGAGCAGGAGGAGTTTCACGAGGCTTGCTATTTTCAGAAGGACGCCACCGCGTGGACCCGGAATCCATCCATAAGCCCAAGGACCAACTACCTCAATAACAGTATCATGCCATTCATAATCATGGTCACGCTTAATCCTTTCACGAGCAGGAAAGAGTTTCCGTTTAGAAGATCCCTCAGTACCAGGAACATACTTCAGCTTGGCATCACTCACCTCACTCAAAAGATGAATTTCACCACGGGGAGCAGCAATATTACGAAGACTAACACTTCACGGCTTACGGTTTCTACTGTTGACATAATCCCCAAAAGAAATGTTAAAATTCTGAGGAGTGTACCACTATCTCTCAGCAGGATTTGGAACATAGCAGGTCATCATAGTCTCTCCCTTGCTTCGCAGGTAACATTCCTTCAGTGAACGAAGATAATTCCCAGATAGTTGTGACACAGAACGATTATGAGTGTTCGTGGAAGAGCCTTCGCGACTATCCAACACGTCATAATAAAAGGAGTCACCCGACTTATATAGGGGCAACATAAGACCCGCCTCGAAGGCTCCAACCGTAGTCAACAGATGAAACTCGTCAAACTGATAATTAGCAAGGAGCTCGTAGGTGATATCATCGTCAGGGGCATAGAAGCGAACCTCAAAAGCTTGAAGTTCATGTTTTTCCTTGAACATCTCAAGATCAATATGCTTGAAAGTGACCTTCTTCTTACCAACTGAAATGCTGCGTATCACGGGGACAGTTTCTTCTTCGTCTGCGGAATCAGAAGTAGGACCCAATTCCGAAGCTTTCCTTTTATAAGGAAGATTTGTAGACGGATCAGCTCTCGACATAGTACCCTTGGAGTACTTTCCTTTGAAAAAAACCGCGGGAGGAGGCGGCAAAGATTTCTGCGGAGGCACTGAAGTAGGAGCCATTGAACGAAGGGGCGGAGCATCCACCATTTCAGTACGAGGAGGAGGAGCCCGCGTACTCCTAGATTCATCATGAGGAGGATCCTGTGTACTCCTAGAATCTTCACGAGGACGAGAATGGGCGCGGTTAACAGCATACCTAGATCCATAAGGACCCTTCGGCATATCCCCTTTCTTAATAGGCACAATCTTCGCACCGGAGGAAGATGAAACCCTATGACCCCGAGGATCCGATTGCGAAGACTTGTAAGGGCCTTACCCAAGTGGAGATCTGTCAGAATCTCTACGCGGAGGGGATCTTGACGATCAGACATATCTACAAGGAAACACAAAAACAGTTTAGAGAAGAATACGAGGAGATCACTAAAGATCAAAAAACTTATAATTGATGGTTCATCCGGATAAACATTACAAACCCTAAGAACTAAAAAATACTCCATCCGACTCCAGGGATAATACTCAGATACAGAATCACAGACGTTGTAACAAAGAACAGGGGAAAGCATATATGCTTCGACATGTATGATCTTCATCGCAAAACCAAGAACACAGCAGCAGGAGACAAACGGGTAGATACATAAATAAATCAATGATGAACAACTAATGAAAAACCCCATACTTGTATAGAAGAGGACGACAAGCACCAATCGCAATCGAAGAAAGGAGGATCGGAGATATCAAAAGATACAGGGGCAGCAACAATCAAAAACGAAAGAAGCAGAAGAAAAAAACAGAAAATTGAATGCTATATTCCTCACAAGAACGGTGATAATAAATGACTAAAGAACAAGAATAAGAAAACAAGAAGATAATGAACACTGACAAGAAGAGGATAAAAGTTTTTTTCACATTCTCTTTCCTATTTATGAAGCTAGAGAAGACAATAACTGCTCCTCGTACCAAGGAGCAGTTACGGGAAAAGTTAATGCAAAGTGGGAAACGAGTAGGACTACCTTTCTTCTTCAAAATTGCAAAATACGCCCAAGTTAGAAGAAGATGGGAAAATTGTATGTACACCTTTCATCATCCACCACGTGTACAGAAAGAGACACGTGAAAGGCATGCGAAGCGAGACATCAAAACATGATAGCAAGCATCTCATCAGAAGATGCCATCGGTCAGCAGATCTGACGGTCAGGGATAGAGGACCACATAGGTATGATGGCTCAGAGGAGCACCAGATAATACCCCTTGGGTGTTAACACACCCAATCCCGAGGAAGATCCCAGATCAACGGCCGAGAGGAAGTTTGGCTGATACAGATATGACCAGACAAAGAGACACTTGTCTGACACGAGCAAACATCCATCTACCCACATTAAATACCAAGGAGATATACACGTGTCAATCAACTCGTGGAAGAAGCGAGGATAACCCTTCGTATCCAAGCTCAGGCCGCGGCATATGCAGAAGACCTCTGCGTAATACGCACAAAGCACAAGAAGATAAGATTACAACGACACCTCAGAAATGGGACCCACGTTCCATCCCTATAAATACCCCTTTCCACTAAGAGAGGAGGGGTGGACCATTTTGGAGAGCAATTAGAGGAGAATATAGGAGAGAGAAATAGGAAGAGTAAGTAATCCCCCTACTTCCGCAGACCTATGTATATTCTAAAGTCATTCGACTATCTTTGTAACCATTCAGTACATAGTGAAACACCAAACCCCGTGGATGTAGGCCTTAGTGCCGAACCACGTAAATCTGTCTCATTTACATTTCAGCACCTTACATTCAACGTTAAACTTCATATGCTTTATATTTATACTTGATTCTTGGTTTATTTCTTTATACGAACATTATTTATGATAATATTCGACTAGACAATGACAAGCCCGAAGGCTTCGAGTCGATGAATCGATATAATCATCCCCGTTACGCATACGACGTACAATTCTAGAATTAGGATGTATGCGAATATTGTTTGTGAACACGTGGATGGCTTCGTGATTTATGTGTTCACAGATCTGGCAGTAAGCCATCCTTGAGTGGAAAATCAAAAGTCTTCCCCTTGGTCCACACTTGCTTGATCTTGTCGTTCATTATATATAAATGCACCTTAAAACCGCAACAGCAAAATGTTCCCTTCCTGCTACCTTTACAACGATGATGATTGCGGTGTTGCTGATGACGGTCACTGCTGTTGCTTATCATTATCTTCTCCGTACGTGCAACACAAAGATCTCCTTGAAACTCCAGAAGATGATGATCGACTACTAAATATTCGTCCTTATCAATCTCCGTCGTCGCCATTGTGTGGGTCAGACAACATTCAGTTGGGAGCCTAATGAAGTTAATTTTCTCGCTGTGGATGTCGAATGAGAGCAACATATCATAATCGTTATTATTACTGGCCCTGTTGGTTATCCTCCAAAAAAAACCACTCCCACAAAGGGTGGCTGATCTACGAGTAATTGTCGAAGCTCTTGTAAACATTCGACCAGGAAAAGCAGAAGAACCTGGTGGCGGTGAGATTCTAGAAGTACTAGTAACTATCTTTCTCCATGAATTATCTTCCCCTCCCAATGTAATGACCATGCAAACAAACTCCTCCTCCTCTTCATTGATATTAGTATATACAAACACAGCCTTATATTCTTGCAATGCTGAATCAAAACCAAAACCATGACACAAGTATTTGCATCCCATGGTAGGAGGAGTGGAATGGGAATAAAAACTAAGTGTTTCGTCCCTTGTCGGATTAATGATAGTGATTTCACTCTCGTCATCAGCGGTGGCGTCGCTACTCTCTGATTTAAGACAAGCTAAACCATTACAATAACCAACTAGTTCACTTGTAGCCCCACATGTTACGTTTACTAACATTCTAATCCTTGTTTTTTCATGTATGCTGAAAAAGTAATTCTGCCAATCCTTTTCGAATGCATTAAGGAGATTGAAGACTAGGTTCAATTTGTTTTTACTGTGAACTAAGTGAGAGGAAACAAATTTTGGATCATGAAATATTGAATTGTACCATGATTTACTGAGGCAGCTGCATATGCCTAGAGTTCGAGCTGGTAATCTGATCAGAATGTCGTTAATAATTAACTCGTCAGGAAGATATGGTGGTGTTAGTAGTCTTTGCTTCGTCTTCTTGTTCTGCTCTTCACTGCATATTGGTAATCTTTTCCCACTTATCAATTTCATATCCATGTCGAAAACTTGGTTAAGTTAATTCTCTAAAATTCTCTAGTCCCAACTAGGCTTGTGTAATTTAACTCTAAATTTAACTAACGCTATTAATTTATCAAAGTTTTACTGTATAGATATGGTATTCATAGTCTTCGCGCCTCCGCGAACGTTTTCCATTTCCATTTAAGCTTCTCCATTTCCATTTAAGCTTCTGAGTTCCTTTTCACATTAAGTTTCTGAGTTTCCTTATTTTGTTATGCTATGTATCGGCAATTTGTCAAAAGGGTGGACCATACCTAAATCTTGTGTTTAGATTGATTACGTATGGGTGCATGAAACCCGTGTATGCATAGATGTCATATGGTGGCATCTTTGGTAACTCTAGGTTAAGGGAGTTTTTGGAAACTGGTTTACAAGAGCGGCACGTTTGGCCATTGGCTTTCTCAATTTCCAAAAATGGGCTGCGTTCGAAACGCAGTAATTCTTTTCAGCCCACTTTGAAAACCCACGGTCAACCCCACCGATGATATGGCACAATACATATGACCAAGAAAACGTACTTAAAAAAATAATACAGCATAGAGCACAGGCCATCTTGACACAAACCAAATGAAACAAAACACAGTTAAAAACCAGATCTTTAATATGAAAAATTCCAAAATTTCCAGCAACACCTTAGCCAGTATCAGAAACCCAATTAATCCATCCACTGTCAAAAACCTGATATGGAATTAAAATTCTTAATTTCAAACAAAAACATCGAATCAGAGCAATCAGCAGTAAAGAAACTCAGCCTCTAAGAATCTTACATTTTCAATTTCCATTTCAGCTCAGCCAAGGACCAATTCCAGAAATAAGTAAAGCTGCATAGAAATTCGTCATATTACTATTAGGCGTCTTTTGATTTTACTGAAATCTTATGATTAAGCTAACGTTTAAGAAATGTACCATTTCCCTTTTAAACTCTCTACCGAGTCCTAAATGATTTGCTCCATCAAGGTAAACCTAAGTCCATGAGCTCCTTAGATCCATCTTCAGTTCGCAATAATCCTGTCTGGGTATCTTCAGTTCGCAATAAGAAACAATAAAATGTTGTACGAATCAATTCTTCAAAATCCAAAAACAATAAAATGCATATCATCTTTTGCTTTATTAGTAGAGGATTCAAAGTGATTTACCTGGTCACATTGTATTCGGGGTGAAATTCTGCAACTTTGGCTGTAAAGTCACCATAATGGCGTATAGCTTCAAAACACAAATGTCTTCCTGATGCCGCTGGGTTCTCATATAGCAGAATATGAGCTAGAGCAACATCCTTCACATAAACTGGTCCCATATAAAAATTCTCATTCTCTTTAGTACACCCTGTTATCAAAAACAGCATCTGAACTTAGGAATACGCGACAAGAATTGTAACTCTTCAGAAGACATTCAAGCTAGAGAAATTAAAAGTCAATAAGAGCAACATTTTCGAAAATGAAATCAATCAAGTGTTCGCATACACCTTGGGTGAGGCGAATGAGCATCAACATGCTGGCATTGACAGTGGGGGAAATTATAGGTCCCATTACAGTTCCAATGTTGATCACTCCCACATCTAGCCCTGTTTCGCTAGCAAAATCCCATGCGGCTTTTTCTGCCATTATCTTAGAAGCTGGGTACCATAACTGTCAATGAACCATAACAACATAAATACCAAACACACCGACACCAGTAATATATCAAAAAACAACAAGAACTTACATATGAATGTGATTCATCAAATTCTTGCATTTCCATTCCAGTCAACTTGGTTTCATAAAACAAGATATACACCATAGTTCTCATTCATGTTTTGTGGTACAAGAACGAATTAATATACCAACTACAAACTCTCCCATTTGCTTGCAGAGGTCTCGGTCATAGTTTCTGGTCTAGTACCATTTCCTAGTCCAGTACTAATCTAAACAGCATATAAAGGGTCAATCTAAGCAGCTTTAGACCTTCAGGGTTGCAAATTTGCATCTAAACCTCAATTAGACTAGACTTGTTTCTAGATGCAAATATCAGTGATACTTTCTTTTTTTTAACTAAATTGCATGTTAAATCGGACATTTATGTTAAATGGACTAAAATCAATCAAGTAAGATACATTCTGTAGCAATCCAAAGTGAACAGAAAAACTCACTCCATTTTGCTTGCAATAATCAAGATCAGCCCAGCAATCCTCCCTTTTAGGTACATCAGCTGGCCAATTAGGAGTCGGCATAACCGCCGAAATCGACGAAGTTAACACAACTCGTTATACTCCACATTCTTTTGCTGCTTTAAGCACATTCATTGTTCCCTTTACTGCAGGATTCAACAATTGCCTCTGAGAAAACAAAAATCAGCCAAATTAGATGCAATGGCATGAAACCGAGGATGTTCATCAACATTTTGGAAGGTAGAATTAGAACCCGAGGATCATCAACTGTCTCAAAAATACAAGGAGAAGCTAAATGGAAAACACCAACAGTGCCATTAATGGATGAAAATACAGAATCATAGTCCAGAAGATCAATTTGGAAGAGATGGAGAGATTCAGCTCCTTGTAGGGACTTCAAATGCTTTTTTGCTTTCTCTTCATCTGAAGAATTCATACATTGATTGATCTAAGAGCTATAATTTTTGATAAAACTAATGAAAGAGTAAAATAGGAGTTGGGATATACTGAACTGAGGTTTTGGAAGGAAACCTGTTTTGAGGCATACGAATATGTTTTGAGGCATACTTTCCGCTGAAAATTATCAGCCGAACCTAGACAAAAACATAGGTTCCGCTAAAAGTTGAGTATGTCTCAAAAATACTCGGTCTCCCTCAAAATAGGTTTTTTTTGGAAGGGGTACTTCTTGGGCTCCAGGGCAGGGCAGGAAATTTTGTTAAGCCGTGGTGAGATACATTTTTGGTGGCCCAATATATCATATCTAAAGACTTAAAGGCCAAGACAAATACAACTCCCACGTTGAATGGTGAGAAAATCCTCGATTCCTATTGGCCGAAATAGGTCTTTTTTGAGTTTTGCGAAACCAGAGTTTTGGTGAGGACACTTGGCAACGTATGATTGGTTTAAAAAGAATAGAGAAAAGATTAAAAAAAGGAAACCAAATTCAATTTGGAATTCATGAAGTGATAATATTTATGTGAGGACACTTGACAACGTATGATTGGTTCAAAAATTACAAACATAAAAGAAAACCATGACTTACCGTGTTTGGAGTTTTATAGAAGTCCAAATTCGATTTGGATATCGAGTAATTACTGAATTAGGACTATTTTTTCCAAATTAATATATAAAGGGGAAAAATCCACATATTTTCTGCGGAAATAAAAAGGATAAATAAATAAAATCTGCACATATTCTCCACCTATATAATGTATTTATCCCGCCACACCAAATCCAAAAATACATCTCCACGGGGCGGGGCAAATCCCTGCGCACACCAAATAAAAAATGCATTGACACCGGACAAAGCCCCGTGCACACCAAATTAAAAGGAATAAACAAATAAAATCTGCACATATTTTCCACCTGTTTAATGTAATTGTCCCGCCACATCAAATCAAAAATGCACCTCCACGGGGCAGGCGAAGCCCCGCGCACACCAAATTAAAAATACATCGCCATGGGGCACGCCAAATTAAAAATACATCGTCACGGGGCGGGGCGAAGCCCTGCGCACAATAAAACCAAAATACATCGCCACGGGTGGGAGGGGGGAAGCCCCGCGCTCGCCAAATCAAAAATACGTCGCCACAGGGCGGGACGAAGCCCCGCTGCCGCGCACACCAAGTTAAAAAAAATATGCCTGGTGCGTAGCACGGGCACAAATCTAGTTCACATAATACATCTTAAATGTCATCAAAACTAGAGGTGAGCATTTGGCCTGGAATCCGCGGATTTGACCGGAACCATGTGTAATTTTGGGGGTGGGTTCCCAGATCTTTTGCTAATGGATCGAATAAGGATGAGATTTTTGGAATCCAACGGATTATGGATTGGGCCTGGGTGCAATCTTGAAAATCTGTTGGACATCCTGACCCGTTAGTACATATTTTTTATTAAACTTCTTCGGTATAAGTATGGGATTAGTACATTTTGTTAGAGCATTTCTCGGTCGAACTCGCAAGCGTTGCTATCTCAAGCTTGTTTGTCAAGTTTAGTTTTCAAAATTAGAAGTCTTGATTTCTTGTCTACTTATAGCTAAGTCTCGGATTAGGTGTAGTTAAGCTTTAGACTTCACGGCATTCATCGATTAAAGACGAAGAACTATTAAGGGGAGCTTGTGGAACTTCATCAACAAAAGGTATGTGGAAATTTGAACTCATCTATCACCCAAAAGTCTATTTCTACTCTATCTCCTTTTGAGACAAAAGTCGTTTAGCTCTATAGACTTCAGTTTATACACTTTTGATAGTTCGAGTTGAGTTTAACTCGCTTGCATATTTCTCGAAATATGTGTTGGTAAGATTTTGCTTTAACGAATTTCATCTTATGTTCTTGACGAAAGTCATAAGATGATCATGTGAAAATCGCCTGGTAACATCTTACATGATTTGTGTGAGACAGTCATTTGATGTAGACTCGGAATGTTTCGTTTTGATTATTTGATCACGTGAAGATCTCTTTGAAGCTATTTCATCACCTTGCACTATTTTTTGTACTACCAACACCACGTGAAAGGGTGTACTTCATATGCTAACCATTCCCAGATTAAAGTTGTTGCACCTGAGGGTCTTTGTACTTGAGGGCGTATGATACAGTTTTAACTTCTTCTCATCTTATTTTTTTCTTCATAGGAAGAAATAGAGTTTTAACCTCTAATATTTCCCATTTTAAGGTTCAACCAACTAAATGGACTTGCTTCTATCTTACTCTCCATATTGTTGTGACCAGTCACTATCACAACACTTGCCTCAAAAACATCTTGAATTTTCATACTCAGATATACATGTTCATATCAACCAATTATAAGCAACCCTATATTTTGTTTCTCATTTCTTTAAGCTATTATACCTATATGGATCAGTCAAACAACCATATTCAAAAACATCCTTCAAATCTTGGTATCCGAAATCTCTCTTCTCTCATAGATGAGAAACTTACTCTACCATAAACCCCCACTGAGCCTGTGTTTATTGACAAAGAAGTAGTTCTCGATGAGAATGATAATAACTGAAAGTGGTGTATGGTGGGATATGCTTGTAGTGAAACATTAGTTTATACTTCTTCAATCCGTCACCATATATGTTCCCAATGACCGCTAGATCAATCTCCAATGGTGACTACTTTTAGTGGATTACGCAAAAAATTATTGATAAAATTTCTTGCCGATTGTGATTTCAATAGAATTCATGAGCAGCGGCCATGGTATGCATGTGGATTTCTGATAGTTTTAAGGGTTGTTCCACCTACTGGCTGGCCGACAAATTTCCAAGTTTATTTCACTGAGGAACTTATGTGGTTCATCTTATCTAATGTACCAAAGGAGTGTACAAAATTTGAAGATCTAAAGTTACTTACATCCATAATGGGTGAGCTCATTGAATCAAAGAAACCTTCTGGCAATCACCCCATTAAGAAGAATTTTAAATTATGTGTGCGTATCTCAGTGCAAAAAACTCTACCAGATAGTATTCCCTTAGTCACCATAGGAAGAACTAAACATTTCCTCATTGAATGCAGACATTTCAAGGTAACGAAAAACTTCTATACTTCTTGCTGTATCATTGATCATAAAGAAGCTTCTTGTCCTCTTTGGATGGCTAAACTAAAAGAAAAGAAGCTGGTTCATTAGTAACTAAGTATGTTTTCCCAAAATTTCAATGCTTATGATGCCACCAAAGCTAGTTACGCCTCCTAACCAAGCTGCAGATATTGCTACTGGCTTTGATTCCACAATGATCGCAGCAGATTCTTTATCGGAAATCAAGTTGTTATTACTACACCTACCATTAATGGTAGAGGAAAGGAAGTGATTAATGATCAAGCTATCAACATGGTTAAACATGATATTCCAAAAGATTTTTTCCAGATGGGTCATTTTTTCAACAAATCTGCAGCCTTAAAAATGACATTGGTTCGATCTCTCCTCATATTCATACTGAGCAGAGTAATGGTATACTAGTTATATCCAAGATATCCCTTAACCAATGTGAAGCTTTGAAGGAATCGGTCCTAACTCAGGAGGTTCCTAAATCTGGCCCGATCCGGACCAACAATTCTAATAGAAGATTTAAATCCTCTGCTACCACCGATTCAGAACAATACCATTTTTAGGGAAGAATTTGTCTCTTTAGATACACAGCATGATCCTCTATCTAGCCTAAAGAAGAAGATTAACCCAAGAGATGATTTAAGAAAACGTACCAGAGCTAGTTCTTCTCTATCCAGCATTGTTGTCATCCCTGAATAAACCGATCCCTCAGAACCTGATTACACTAATCTTTGCCCTCCCATTACTCAATTGAGAGACCCAGCTATTATAAACCTTTCCAATTGCACTCTCAATACTCATTCTCTGGTTAATCATTTTGGAAGTTACAATGTTCCTTCTGATGTTGCTCCGGCGAACAATGGTGTCAACAACAATTCTTCTCAAGATGTTGTGAAGTCGGATCTTAATTCTGCACAAGGCCCCAATCTTCTTGGTGGATCTACTAGATCTCAGCTTGGTGGTGGTTCTGATTCCACCAATCAGGTAAATTCTTCAACTTCTCCCCATCAATATATTCTAATTGTGTGCCTAAATCTGCTTCCTCCTTCCTTGTCAACAATGTTAACATGCTGGTTTGGAATGTTAGAGGTTTAGGAAAAAAATATGCTAATAAGGAGCTAAATCTCTTGTGTAAAAACATCAACCCTAATATAATTTTTTTTGTCGGAAACTAAGACGAAGAATGATTTTGCTGCTAGAAGACTTAAAAATATGGGTTGATGTTTTAGATGATTTACATGCTGATATAATTATAGATCATTTACAGGCACCTTCAATGTGTTGTGTATTGGTAGAAGTGATGGTTTGGTATTAGCCTGGAAAAAAGAAATTGATCTTAATATAGTTTCTTCCAATATGAGGGGCATCTACGTCACATCCACTGATATTATCCATTCTAAAACTTGTCATGTGCATTTTATTTATGGAGAACCTAATTGTAATCTTAAAAATGTTTTCTGGGATAGCCAATGTCAAATGCAACCTAATGATCCTAGTGAAACTATTTTCTTTGTTGGAGACTTTAAAGCTTTACTAAGTACTGAAGATAAAAATGGGGGCTTGAGAATTGATGACACTGATTTTCCAAACCTTAAAACTTTTTGTGCTACTTTTGAGTTACATGATCCTGATTTTCTGGTCTTAGATTTACTTGGTCTAATATGCAACAGGGCTCTGATCTCATTCTTAAAAGACTTGATAGATGTTTTATAAACCGCTCTGCTGAAATTTTGTTTCCTAAACTATGTGTCAATAATTTACCTAGAGATTCTTCTGATCACTTCCCTATGCATATTGGTTTTAATTTTGAGGACACTTGTATGCCCAAATCATTTCACTTTATGGCCATGTGGATAGAAGATCCCACTTGTAGAGATATTATAGCTAATTCGTGGTTGGTCAATGTAATTGGTTCTCCTACTTATAAGCTTAAAGCTAAACTCCTTAATACCAAGAAAGGTCTACGTGAGTGGAACAAGTCCTCCTTTGGTAATATTAAAAATAATATTTCTACCACTAGAGACGAACTAGTTGAAATTCAAACTTCCTCTCCAATTGACTATAAGGCTATTGATGTATTTTCAAAGTTGTTGTAGTAATAAATAATAGAGTTCATTCAAGACTTGTGAAAGGTTGTGCTTTTAGATTTAAATTTTAAAACTAAAGAAAATAAAGCAAATTAAAACTGATTATATTAGAGAGACCGGGGTTCAGGATTTCACCATTCACCAAAATTCATGTAATTTAATGTTAATTTTTATCATGCAATTCTAGACAATATAACTCCAATCAAAAGAAATTGTGATTCTAATCATTGCCTAAATTAGATTTTCAAAACATCAATTGTTAATCGAAAGAATGAAGTATCAAAAGCCCTAAACTAAGCATACTTCATCAAGAGAAAACACAACTAATTAATAAAAATCATTACTCGATTTTCATTCGGTGCAAATAATCATAAAAGAATTGCATAAATAAATTTTACCACATAACTTTTGGAAGAATGGCTTCCTCCATCGCCCCAGAAGATTGGGTTTAGCTCATCATGTTGGAAACACACTCAAAATATGTATTCATGGCTGAAAAAGTGGCTACAAGAAGAGAAAATAGTGAAACAAGAAATTTGCAACAGCACATGCACGTTGCAGACCGATTGTTTCAACTCTCAACTGTTATGATGAGATAACCGTTACAAATATGAAGATAAATGTTGCAGAAGAGGATGATGAACTGTTACAATGAAGATAAATGTTGCAGAAGAGGATGAAGAAACTGTTACAATGAGGATAAATGTTGCAAACCAGTTGAAGAAACTGTGACAAGCATTTGAAGAAACCGTTACGACGGATGAAGAAACCGTTCAGACAGATTCTCAAAACTGAAGTTTCCAAAAACGGGGCTCTCAAAAGAAAAGTCTTCGAGCTCCCCGCTTTCACAAGAAGAACTACTAGGTTTGTCACTAATCAAACGACCTAAAGTGTTCCTTTTCCAAGCCCGTTTAAAAACTTCGGGCATACACTAGAAAAACAAAATAAAAAAGAAAAGCCCTAAAAAAGAAGGGATGTTTTATGCAAACACAAATAAGGCTGACTCCACCACAGCAAACCTACTGATTTCTAGCAAACAAAAAGCCTGATGGCTCCACTTAGATTGTTTCTAGACCCAGCTTCTAATCCTTCGAACAGGAATTCGTTACAATTTAAGAGAACCCCTATGGAATCAATCCGAGTTAAAGTAAGTTGAATAAAGGCGAGGGAAGCTCGGTGGAGCTTTGATACCCAAGGCCTCACTGGTATTACAAGGCGGCGCAGTCACGCATTCAACTTAAAGTAACCGTCAAGAACTTTGAAGAATGCTTAAAAGAGTAACCAATATCTTTCGAATGACTTTCCTGTTAAGCTCGTTACCCTATCGGTCTCGTTCTAGTCAAAATTTTAGGTTTAGGTTCGCGTTTGGTGTCGTTTTCCTAAGGCGGGAAAGAAGAGAACGGTGATGAAATCCGAACCCTTATCTTATATGGCCAGTCCTTGCCCTTTACTAGGAAATTAAAGCAGCCTTTTTCAAGTCCTCAACATATATGCATACGAAGGAAGACAGTAACTCGCTGACAGGGGATTCGCGAGTGTTTCGACAAACTTACCTCCCGTACCAGACGGGGGATGAACCTTTGTAGTCGACTCGGGCCACGACTCCTATGTCATGTACGAACCCGAGGGGCCAAGGTGATATCGTAATCACCGTCCTTCTCTGCAAACAGTTTATATATAAACCACCCTTCCGTAGGGTATAAAAAATAATGTCCCAAAATTTAAAGTCCAAAGTCCAAAAATATAAAGTGCAAAAGAAAAAGAAAGTCTAAAAAAAAATCTATTAAAATGTCTCTCTTTTTTTCTCTCTCTTTTTTTATAAAAATAAAATCTTCTTCTTTCGCTCCTTTCGCTTTGCCTTTTACTCTAGTCTTTAAGCATTAAAGCTTTGGCAAAGTTTTCTTTCGCTCCAAATTCCAAAATCTGAAAGAAAAAGACAAAAACCCAAAAACGTAAAGAAGAACAAAATAAAACAAAAACCTAAAAAAAAAAATCTAAAAACTCTAGCCTAAAGACAAGTCCGCGTCGGCGGCGCCAAAAATTTGAAGTATTTTCAAAGTTGTTGTAGTAATAAATAATAGAGTTCGTTCAAGACATGTGAAGGTTGTGCTTTTAGATATAAATTTTAAAAACTAAAGAAAATAAAGCAAATTGAAACTGATTATATTAGAGAGACCGGGGTTCAGGATTTCACCATTCACCAAAATTCATGTAATTTAATGTTAATTTTTATCAAGCAATTCTAGACAATATAACTCCAATCAAAAGAAATTGTGATTCTAATCATTGCCTAAATTAGATTTTCAAAACATCAATTTTTAATCGCAAGAATGAAGTATCAAAAGCCCTAAACTAAGCATACTTCATCAAGAGAAAACACAACTAATTAATAAAAATAATTAATCAATTTTCATTCGGTGCAAATAATCATAAAAGAATTGCATAAATAAATTCAAATAAATTTTACCACATAACTTTTGGAAGAATGGCTTCCTCCATCGCCACAGAAGATTGGGTTTAGCTCATCATGTTGGAAACACACTCAAAATATGTATTCATGGCTCAAAAAGTGTTTACAAGAAGAGAAAATAGTGAACAGGAAATCTGCAACAGCACATGCGCGTTGCAGACCGACTGTTTCAACTCTCAACTGTTATGATGAAGATAACCGTTACAAATATGAAGATAAGTGTTGCAGAAGAGGATGAATAAACTGTTACAATGCAGATAAATGTTGCGGAAGATAATGAAGAAACTGTTACAATGAAGATAAATGTTGCAAACCAGTTGAAGAAACTGTGACAAGCATTTGAAGAAACCGCTACGACGGATGAAGAAACCGTCGTTGTTTCCCTGTTCTTCACGAGCAGCAGCAACAGAGTTCTGAAAACTCTTGATTCACGCTTCCTGAGCTCTCCTCTCGACCCCAAACTCTCCCCTCCCCTTTTATGTGATCCCAGGAACTTATTTACACATCATTGCGACATTGAATCTCCCAAAATCTCTTTGTTTAATCCCATTATTTTTTTTATTCTCGAAAATATATTGTTTCCAAAAATCGTTTTCCTACGCGTCTGTAACTGTATTTCTTTCCTTTTATACCTTATTCACGCCCCAGAATATCGATCAACTCTTCCAAACACGTGCAGTACACGTTTAAATTCCTCACAACTCGTGCAAGCTCATGTTTTTCCTCCAACTCCCTGTTTGGATTAAACCAAGTTATCCGGCCAAATTTGATCGAAACAAACACCCATACTAGCTCTGTTAGGACATATCACAACTACCCATGAAGTTTCAGCGATTGAATCACACAAAAACTCCTCCAAACATTCGATCGAAATTCTTCAAGTGAAATGTTTTCCCGCCAAAATTGGTTTTGAATTTGAGAAGAAGATGTCCTCCCCCTAATCATGTACGGGTTTCCCTTAGCACTTGCCTTATGGGGTGCAAACAGTAATTTTTGGGCGTAAATAGTAATTTTTTTGGGGTTTCTCCGGCACATTTTTGGGGGTGCTTCCGGTGCATTTCTGGGGTGCCTTTAGTACTTTATCCTGGGGTGTAAAACACCACTTTTCGAGCCAATTTTTGCTGCAAGAGCTTATTTCTCTATAAATACCTACAAAGACATAAAATAACAAAATAAATACAAAATCGAGCACTAACAATACATAAAATTGAGATATATTAGACACATAAATGCGTCTATCAACACCCCCAAACTTGTTATTTGCTAGTCCTCGAGCAAAAATAAAATAGAAATAAAATTCTAACTCACTGTCGCAGGCATCGTCGATTGCATTTAGCATATGCAATAAGCCTTTAAACCCCTAGGTGTCCCTAGTGGCAGAGTGAAGTCTCCGGAGGGCTTACCATAGGTATACCCACAAAACCTTTATACTCCAGACCCTAGCTATCTACACAGAACCTTGGAAGGCACTAAAGAATCTCCTTGGTTGGCATACTTATTGACTACATGAGGAAGTACCCTGATGCGAAATTCCAATTGTTTTACACAAGTTTGCACTCAAGCATACTAAAATTCATATGAAGTGACAAAGCTCTACTCAGATAGTCGCACTATGGACATCAATATCCGGAGTCAAAACTAATCACATGGATAGATCAAGAAGATGGATATAGAAAAACATATATGGTTTTGATGTTTACTAGGTGAACGGTGTTTCTCATATCTGTCTGAAGGCCTCCGCAAAAATGAACCTATCCTAATGGACTGAGATACCGGTCTGACTAATATCAGCATACTGGCATATACAAGGGTACCAGTGGTCGATAATCCTAACTCTAGGTCAACACAACTGGCATATACAAGGGTTCTAGTGGTCGACTTTATTGAATTTATTCCAGTTGGTCTAATGGTCTGGTCTTTTTTTTATTTTTTTATTTTTTTTGAATCTCAATCACTCTAATTCACCCTAGCATTGGTAACAACTTGAATCGTGAGCCCCACCTAATCACTTAGAGAAACATAGTTTAAAAACAAAACAAAATAAAAACAGAAGTGAAAAGGACTCAACGAGATATGGTGAAACTATCATGTTATTTCTAACACCCGAGCTCTGTGCTTTTATGAATAGACTCTTTAGATGTTGCCATCTAGTCAGATCGGTTCCTCAACTCCTATAACCAAAATGCTTTCATCCACTTAGATTGGTTGGTGCCATCCTTAATAGGCATAAATTTCTAGGCTCTGGAGTTTATTTATTGCAAATAAAAGCTAACAAAAAGTTTCTTCCCTACCCCCAAACTTAAATCTAACATTGTCCTTAATGTTTCTAATGAAAGAGCAATACCAAACAGTAAAGTAACATGAGTAATTAGTAAAGAGAGAAGTCGGAAAGATAGTACCTGGGTGAAGAGAGAAATCAAAAACTAATATACAATAACATATAATCGCCTCGATGGTCAATCAAGGGTAAACAGGGTCCTCCAGAGGGACCTCCTCAATATCATCTGTAGGAAAGGGCTCTAAAAAGGGTTTCAATTTCTGACCGTTAACCTTTGAAGAACTACTACCATCCGGTGTCTCGATCTCAACAGCTCCATGTGGAAAGACAGTGCGAACAATAAAAGGACCCGTCCACCGAGAACGTAACTTCCCAGGGAAAAGATGCAAGCGGGTATCATACAGAAGAACTTTTTGACCTGGAGAAAATGACTTTCTTAAGATATTTCTATCATGCACAAGTTTCATTTTGTTCTTATACTCCTTAGCACTATCGTATGCATCTCTACGAATCTCTTCCAACTCATTGAGCTGGAGTTTCCTATGGGCTCCTGCCTTGTCAAGTGAAAAATTTAGCTGCTTAACATCCCAATAAGCTCTATGTTCTAACTCAACAGGTAAGTGACATGCCTTGCCATACACAAGTCGATAAGGTGACATTCCAATGGGGGTCTTAAATGCAGTTCGGTAAGCCCATAAGGCATCAGTAAGCCTAGACGACCAGTCTTTCCGATTAGGATTAACTGTTTTCTCTAATATACGTTTTATCTCCCTATTGGAAACTTCTACCTGACCACTAGTCTGTGGATGATACAGGGTAGCTACCTTATGTGTAATACCATATTTCTTCATCAAAAGCCTAAAAGGTCCATTACAAAAGTGCGACCCTCCATCACTAATTATAGCTCGCGGTGTACCAAAACGTGTAAGTATATTATTTTTCAAGAACTCAATCACAACCCTATGGTCATTGGATTTACACGCAGCCGCCTCAATCCACTTAGAGACATAGTTTACAGCGACAAGGATGTATAAGTTACCAAAAGAATTAGGAAACGGACCCATAAAGTCAATACCCCACACATCAAAGACCTCCACAACTAAAATAGGGTTCAAGGGCATCATGTTCCTACGGAAAATGGTTCATAATTTCTGGCAACGTTCACAAGTCACACAGTAACTGTGGGAGTCTTTAAACAACGAAGGCCAATAGAATCCACACTGCAATATCTTAGCAGCAGTTTTCCTAGCATTAAAGTGACCCCCACAAGCATGATCATGACAAAAGGAAATAATACTGGACTGGTCACTCTCAGGTATACATCTCCTAATAATCTGGTCTGGACAATACTTAAACAAATAAGGATCATCCCAGAAGAAGTGCTTAACCTCGGCTAAAAACCTAGAACGATCTTGTTTACCCCAATGTTGGGGCATTCGACCAGTAACAAGATAGTTCACTATATTCGCATACCAAGGTAATTGGGTAACAAAGAACAATTGTTCATCAGGAAAGCTATCCCTTATAGGAAGGGAATCATCAGGGGAACTAACAACTAGCCTAGACAAGTGGTCTGCTACAACATTTTCGGAACCCTTTTTGTCTCTAATGACTGGAGAAAAATCTTGCAACAAAAGGATCCACCTAATCAATCTAGGTTTTGTATCCTTCTTAGACAAAAGATATTTCAAAGAAGCATGATCAGTATATATGATGATCTTAGAACCTAAGAGATAGGGTCTAAACTTGTCTAAGGCAAACACAATGGCTAACGGTTCCTTCTCAGTAGTGGTATAGTTCAACTGGGCATCATTCAGAGTTTTTCTAGCATAGTAAATCACATAAAGTAATTTGTTTTCTCGCTGACCTAGCACTACACCAACGGCATAATCTGAAGCATCACACATGATCTCAAAGGGTAGGTTCCAGTTGGGTGCCTGGACTATGGGGGCGGTAGTGAGTAAATTCTTAAGCTTCTCAAAAGCCTCTAAACAAGCATCATCAAAGACAAACTTAACATCTTTTACAAGAAAATTGCAAAGAGGTCTAGAAATTAAGCTAAAATCCTTAATGAATCGACGATAAAAACCTACATGCCCTAAGAATGACCTAATATCTCTTAAGGTTTTTGGGACCTGTAAAGTTTTAATAAGGTCAACTTTGGTTTTATCTACCTCTATACCCTTAGAAGATACGATATGCCCTAAAACAATTCCTGAACGAACCACGAAGTGACATTTCTCCCAATTAAGCACTAAATTTTTTTCCTTACACCTAGCCAACACTAGTGACAAATGATGCAAGCACTCATCGAAAGACAAACCAAACACTGAAAAATCATCCATAAAGACCTCTAAGAACCGTTCTACCATGTCAGAAAATATGCTCATCATGCAACGCTGAAAAGTCGCAGGGGCATTACAAAGCCCAAAAGGCATGCGTCTATACGCAAAGGTACCAAAGGGACAGGTAAAAGTGTTTTTCTCCTGGTCTTCTGGGGCAATAACGATCTGATTGTATCCAGAATAGCCATCTAAAAAGCAGTAGTGACTATGTACAACTAATCTCTCTAGCATCTGGTCGATGAAGGGAAGGGGAAAGTGGTCCTTCCTAGTGACCTTGTTCAATTTCCTATATTCAATACAAACACGCCAACCCGTGGTCACTCGGGTCGGCATTAACTCATTGTTATCATTCTGGACTACAGTAATACCGGATTTCTTGGGAACAACCTGAACGGGGATGACCCACTTACTGTCTGAAATGGGGTAGATAATGTCTGCATCTAACAACTTAAGGACCTCGTTTCGAACTACCTCTTTCATATTAGGGTTTAGTCCACGTTGCATCTCCCTAGAAGGTTTGGTATCACTCTCTAAATAGATCTGATGCATACAAACAGTGGGACTTATACCCTTAATGTCATCTATGGTCCACCCTAAAGCTTCCTTGTTGTTTTGAAGAACGGTTACTATCCTGCTTTCCTGGTCACTATCCAAGACGGAAGAAATAATTACAGGTAAAGTCTCAGACGGGCCTAAAAACCTATATTTCAGGGAATCTGGCAATGGTTTTAGGTCCAACTTAGGAGGCTCTTCTAACGAAGGAACTAGGGTAGACTCAGAAACTGGTAGTGGTTCAACTTTAGGTTTCCATCCATTACTAGTATCTAACAAAGGGGTTGAATATAACAAAGCATTCACCTCATTAATCACATTATCATCATCAAAATCAATCCCAAAGTGAGCTAGGCATTTCTCTAATGGATCTTCTAACAAAGTGTTTGGTAATGAATCCTCGACTAATGTTCCTATCATGTTCACCTCTTCTATGTTCGAGTCATCTAGTTCGGAGGGTAGCTTACTAATATTAAAAATGTTCATCTCAATAGTCATATTACCAAAAGACAATTTCATAATACCATTTCGACAGTTAATGATCGCATTTGATGTAGCTAAAAACGGGCGACCTAAAATTACCGGTATCTGGTTCTCTAGGTCAGGGACAGGTTGGGTATCTAGGATAACAAAATCCACTGGATAAATAAACTTGTCAACCTCTATGAAAACATCCTCGATCACACCATGAGGAATTTTAACGGACCTATCAACTAACTGAAGTGTCATCTGGGTAGGTTTCATCTCACCAAGTCCTAGCTTAAGGTACACATGATATGGTAGTAAGTTCACACTAGCTCCTAAGTCAAGCAACGTTTTCTCAACACGGTATTTACCTATTGTGCAAGAAATGGTAGGGGAACCTGGGTATTTATACTTAGGAGTAGTGGTATTCTGAATAATAGAACTCACGTGACTAGCTAGAAAGGCTTTCTTCTGGACATTAATCTTTCGCTTTCGCGTACACATATCCTTGAGAAACTTGGCATCAGAGGGAATCTTCTTAATTGCATCTAGTAGTGGAAGGTTGATAGTTACCTGCTTAAAAACCTCCAATATATCATTAAAATTGGACTCCCTCTTAGTTGGAACTAGCAGCTGTGGGAATGGGGCTCTATGAACAAAACCGGGCTCAATATGACCCTCATTGGTCTCTTTAGAGACTCTATCAGTCTCCTCAGTTTCTGGTTCAGAAGGGTGAACTGCAGCATGTTCGCCATCAGGCATGGAAACCTTGTTGTTTATCTCTCTACCACTCCTAAGGGTTTTAATAGCATTTACATGATCAGATGGTCTTTCACCCATTTCATTAATTCCTCTAGGGTTGGGTTGAGTCTAACTAGGAAACTTACCTCTTTCTCTTAAAGACTCATTTATCCGACTAACCTGGGTTTTCAACTCGGAAATAGCCTGAGAGTTAGCCTGACCTATTCTCTTATTTTCTTCTAAACCTTGAGCAACAGATTGCTGAAACTGCACAGTGTTACGAGTTAACAAAGCAAGAGACTCTTCTAAACTCATAATCTTCTTATCTGAAGGGTTCTGAAACTGTGCCGGAGCTGAAGGATTCTTAGTATAGCCAAAACCTGGGGGAACCTGAGCATTACTAGACTGACCTTGATTCTGGCCCTTGGACCAAGAAAGGTTTGGATGGTTTCTCCAGCCAGGGTTATAGGTTTCTGAATATGGGTCAAACTTCTGTCGGTTATCAAACCTAGTGTTGTTATAAAGAGCATTGGCTTTCTCTTCAATAGCATGGCCTTCCCAAAAAGGCTCATTTCTTCCACTACTACCACTAGAATGACCTAATTCTAAGGCTTCTAACCTTTTGGCTATAACTGCTATTTTGGCATCTGACTCATGATATCCTTCTACCCTATTAACATTTCCTCTACTTAGAAGAATTGTTTTCTGGGGTTCCCTAATATTTTCCCATTGTTGGGTCTTATCGGCGGTTTCATTCAAAAATGTCATCGCTTCATCAACAGTTTTTCTCAAACCCACCTGTGCATAAGGACTCAACCATGGTTGTTGTTGAATAATCTAAACCCTCATAGAGGATCTGAACTAACCTAACCTTCTCCAAACCATGATGAGGACATTGAGATATCAAGTCATTGAACCTTCTAAGTACCTATATAAAGATTCTCCCTCTTGTTGGGCAAAAGTACATATTTGTGTCCTAATAGATGATGTTTTATGCCTTGGGAAGAACTTATGTATAAAGGAAAAAGTAAGTTGGTCATAGGTTTCAATTGACTCAGAGTCCAAACTATACAACGAAGATTTGACTTTATCTTTTAAGGAAAAGGGGAATAACCTAAGTTTCAACGCATCATCACTTAGGTTTTTAGTTTTCAGAGTACTACAAACTTCCTCCAATTCCCTAACATGAAAATAGGGGTTCTTATTCTCCTTCCCTAAAAACATTGGGAGCATCTATAAAGTCCCAGGTTTCAGTTCATAATTTGCCTCGGTTTCAGCTAACTTGATACAAGACGGACGAGAGGTCCTAGTTTGGTTTAGCAAAGCTTTCAAAGTTGCCATTTCTGGCACTACCAAAGGACTAGGAGTACTAGGGGTACTTTCCTCACGGAGAGACAGATTCTCAAAACTAAAGTTTCCAAAAACCTCTCAAAAGAAGAGTCTTCGAGCTCCCCGCCTTCACAAGAAGAACTACTAGGTTTGTCACTAATCAAACGACCTAAAGTGTTTCTTTTCCAAGCCCGTTTAAAAACTTCGGGTATACACTAGAAAAAAAATCAAAAAGAAAAGCCCTAAAAAGGAAGGGATGTTTTATGCAAACACAAATAAGGCTGACTCCACCACAGCAAACCTACTGATTTCTAGCAAACAAAAAGCATGATGGCTCCACTTAGATTGTTTCTAGACCAGCTTCTAATCCTTCGAACAGGAATTCGTTAAACACCTCTGGAATCAATCCGAGTTAAAGTAAGTTGAATAGAGGCGAGGGAAGCTCGGTGGAGCTTTGATACCCAAGGCCTCACCGGTATTACAAGGCGGCGCAGTCACACATTCAACTTAAAGTAACCTTCAATAACTTTGAAGTATGCTTAAAAGAGTAACCAATATCTTTCGAATGACTTTCCTGTTAAGCTCGTTACCCTATCGGTCTCGTTCTAGTCAAAATTTTAGGCTCAGGTTCGCGTTTGGTGTCATTTTCCTAAGGCGGGAAAGAAGAGAACGGTGATGAAATCCGAACCCTTATCTTGTATGGACAGTCCTTGCCCTTTACTAGGAAATTAAAGGAGCCGTTTTCAATTCCTCAACATATATGCATACGAAGGAAGACGGTAACTCGCTGACAGGGGATTCACGAGTGTTTCGACAAACTTACCTCCCGTACCAGACGGGGGATGGACCTTTGTAGTCGACTCGGGCCACGACTCCTATGTCATGTACGAACCCGAGGGGCCGAGGTGATATCGTAATCACCGTCCTTCTCTGCAAACAGTTTATATATAAACCACCCTTCTGTATGGTTTAAAAAATAATGTCCCAAAATTTAAAGTCCAAAGTCCAAAAATATAAAGTGCAAAAGAAAAAGAAAGTCTAAAAAAAAAAAACTATAAAAATGTCTTCTTTTTTTTTCTCTCTTTTTTTATAAAAAAAAAATCTTCTTCTTTCGCTCCTTTCGCTTTGCCTTTTACTCCAGTCTTTAAGTATTCACCAAAAGCTTTGGCAAAATTTTCTTTCGCTCCAAATTCCAAAATCTTAAAGAAAAAGACAAAAACCCAAAAACGTAAAGAAGAACAAATAAAAATAAAAACCTAAAAAAAAAAATCTAAAAACTCTAGCCTAAAGACAAGTCCGCGTCGGCGGCGCCAAAAATTTGATGTATTTTCAAAGTTGTTGTAGTAATAAATAATAGAGTTCGTTCAAGACTTGTGAAGGTTGTGCTTTTAGATTTAAATTTTAAAACTAAAGAAAATAAAGCAAATTAAAACTGATTATATTAGAGAGACCGGGGTTCAGGATTTCACCATTCACCAAAATTCATGTAAGTTAATGTTAATTTTTATCATGCAATTCTAGACAATATAACTCCAATCAAAAGAAATTGTGATTCTAATCATTGCCGAAATTAGATTTTCAAAACATCAATTGTTAATCGCAAGAATGAAGTATCAAAAGCCCTAAACTAAGCATACTTCATCAAGAGAAAACACAACTAATTAATAAAAATCATTACTCAATTTTCATTCGGTGCAAATAATCATAAAAGAATTGCATAAATAAATTCAAATAAATTTTACCACATAACTTTTGGAAGAATGGCTTCCTCCATCGCCCCGGAAGATTGGGTTTAGCTCGTCATGTTGGAAACACACTCAAAATATGTATTCATGGCTCAAAAAGTGTTTACAAGAAGAGAAAATAGTGAAACAAGGAATCTGCAACAGCACATGGGCGTTGCAAACCGACTGTTTCAACTCTCAACTGTTATGATGAAGATAACCGTTACAAATATGAAAATAAATGTTGCAGAAGAGGATGAATAAACTGTTACAGTGAAGATAAATGTTGCAGAAGAGGATGAAGAAACTGTTACAATGAAGTAAGGGTTGCAAACCAGTTGAAGAAACTGTGACAAGCATTTGAAGGAACCGTTACGACGGATGAAGAAACCGTCGTTGTTTCCCTGTTCTTCACGAGCAGCAGCAACAGAGTTCTGAAAACTCTTTATTCACGCTTCCTGAGCTCTCCTCTCGACCCCAACCTCTCCCCTCCCCTTCTATGTGATCCCAGGAACTTATTTACACATCATTGCGACATTGAATCTCCCAAAATCTTTTTATTTAATCCCATTATTTCTTTTATTCTCGAAAATATATTGTTTCCAAAAATCGTTTTCCTACGCGTCTGCAACTGTATTTCTTTCCTTCTATACCTTCTTCAAGCTCCATAATATCGATCAACTCTTCCAAACACGTGCAGTACACGTTTAAATTCCTCACAACTCGTGCAAGCTCATGTTTTTCCTCCAACTCCCTGTTTGGATTAAAACAAGTTATCCAGCCAAATTTGATCGAAACAAACACCCATACTAGCTCTGTTAGGACATATCACAACTACCCATGAAGTTTCAGCGATTGAATCACACAAAAACTCCTCCAAACATTCGATCGAAATTTTTCCAGTGAAGTGAAATGTTTTCCCGCCAAAATTGGTTTTGAATTTGAGAAGAAGATGTCTTCCCCCTAATCTTGTACGGGTTTTCCTTTAGCACTTGCCTTATGGGGTGCAAATAGTAATTTTTGGGCGTAAATAGTAATTTTTTTGGGGTTTCTCCGGCACATTTTTGGGGTGCTTCCGGTGCATTTCTGGGGTGCCTTTAGTACTTTATCCTGGGGTGTAAAATACCACTTTTCGAGCCAATTTTTGCTGCAAGAGCTTATTTCTCTATAAATACCTACAAAGGCATAAAATAACAAAATAAATACAAAATAGAGCACTAACAATACATACAATTGAGACATATTAGACACATAAATGCGTCTATCAGCTATCTCTAGACTTAGAGCCAGATTGGAATACCTATATAACTTAGAGAAACTCTATTGTAATGATAAATCTAGGGAGGTTTAGCTCCTGGAAGGTGATAGAAATTCACCCTATTTCCATAGAGTCACTCTCTTCAGAAGAAAAAGAAATGATATTAGGTGGATTAAGGACTCTGCTGATACTATCCTAACTGATAGGAATAATATTGGAACATCCTTTGTTGATTACTTTAGGAATATTAATTCTTCCCACCCTCATCAAGTCCAGGATAAAATTATTCAACATTTCCATGCAAAATTCTCTGGAGATGATAACTCCTTTTTAAATTTTCCTCTCTCTGCAGAGGAGATAAAAAATGTTGTTTTTCAAATGGGGGGTAAAAAGGCTCCAGGACAAGATGGATTCACTGGTTTTTTTTATCAAAAACACTGGGACATTGTGGGATAAGTTGATTGACATAACTCAAACTTGTTTTGGAATAGGTCACATAGCTAAAGTCTTGTATATACCTATAGGGCTTTGTAACTTTATTTACAAAATTCTCTCCAAAACTCTAGCCAATAGATTGAATCCTTTTATGAATAATATTATTCTCAGAATCAGAGTGCTTTTGTCCCTAAAAGAAGTATATATAATAATATCCTTCTAGCTAATGAGGCTATATATGATGTCAATCATCATAATAAAGATGTTGGCATTGCTACCATTAAGCTTGACATGTCTAAAGCCTATGACAAGCTAGAATGATCCTTCCTTGAGAAGGTTATGAACAAAATGGGTCGTTCTGATCACTGGATCTGACTCATAAACCAGTGTGTTTCTTCTGTGTCTTATTATATCCTCCTCAATGGTAGTCCTATTGGACTCATTAAACCAGAGAGAGGTCTGAGACAAGGTGACCCTCTGTCCCCTTATCTTTCCATTATTTTTTCTGAGGCCTTGTCTTCTTATATTGATGTTTCAACCAGGAAAGGTTTGGTTGAAGGCATTAAAGTGTGCAAAAATTCCCCTGCTATGACACACCTCTTATTTGCTGATGATTCCTTACTCTTCTCCAAGGCTACTATTAAGGATTTCCAGAACATTAAAGAGTACCTTCAAAAGTCCTGCTTAGCCTCTGATCAAAAATTTAATTTTGACAAATCAGGAATCATGTATAGCAAATGAATCTCTGAAAATCTTAAACTGCAGCTTTCTGATATTCTTAATATTAGAAATAAAGACTTAGGAGAAAAATATCTTGGTACTCCTACTGTCTTTAAGGATTCCAAGATTCAAACCTATATGGGTATTCTCCAGGCTGTTGATGCTAGAATTTCCATTTGGCTTCATAAGCTCTTGTCTCAAGCTGCTAGAACTTCTTTAATTAAGCATATCGGCCAAGCCATTCCACTTTATCAGATGGGTACCTTCCTTATCCCAAAACATCTATGTACGAAAATGGACTCGCAACTTTGAAATTCTGGTGGGGAGAAACTCTGGATCCAAAAGATAGGAAACTCTGGACTCTCACCTTTGTTAATGTTCCTAACATAATTCAAGTTTTTACATGGAAAGCTGCTGGAAATGCTCTGCCAGCTAGAAATGTTTTGCATACTAGAATGCCAATGCTTTCTGTTGATTGTACTAGATGTAATGATCCTCATGAATCTGTTTTTCATGCTTTAGTTCTATGTCCTTTTGCTAGTCGAGTCTGGTTTCTATCCTCTTTCTGTGTTAATACCCACTTTTTCAATAATAAATCTTTCCTGGACTGGATGATGTTTTGGTTAATTGACCCTATTTCAAAACTTCATGAAAGAGATCAATATTTATTTGTTGTTATTCTCTGGTCTCTTTGGCAAAGTAGGAATAATCTATTCTTCCAAAATATCAAGGAAACTCACTCTACTGTTTTAATGAGAGCTAGAGCTATGCTTTTAACTAGGAAACCTTGTCCCATCATTTCCAATACTGTTTCTTTTGGTTACTATGATAAGTGGATTCCCCCGCCTACACGTTGGATTAAGTTTAATACTGATGGAGCTTATGATCCTGTTTCTGGAAACAATGGTGCAGGCTATGTGATGAGGGGCTTTTCAAATACTGCCTCTTTTTGTGCTTCCATAGTTTTTGGAGTAGAGTCTGCTGAAGAAGCTGAAGCCAGGGCTATTTGGGAAGCCTTGAAGAAAGCTGTGGAGCAGAAGCTTACTCATATCATTATTGAAAGTGATGCTCAGAATCTTATCAACCAATTTTCAGTTGGCCTGTTTGATGGAGATACTATGACGGATGTTATTTTTAAGGATATTCAGTTTTTCTCTTCTAGTCAAGGTGCGTGTTTATTTGTTTTTCAACCTCGTATCTGTAATTTTGTGGCTCATGAGTTAGCTCATTGGGCTAAAACAAATAATTCTACCATGTATTGGTCTACACCTCCAATTTGGCTTTTGCCAATTGTTGAAGGAGACCATTAGCCTTGTTGAAGGTCGTCGCTTAAAAAAAAACATAGCGTATTTTGTAAGTGAACATTTGGAGCTATCATTTAAGTTATAAAATCGTCCAGGATTATTACAACAAAAAAAAATTTAATATATATATATATATTTTTTGAAGGTAGGATTACAGGAATCAATAACAATATACTGGCAAAAAGAGATATGTGTGTTGCTACGAAAACATTCACGGAAAATATATAAGTTTAGTTAGGCCAAATGACCGAAAACCCAAAGACAAATATAAAGCTTGAAACTATACAGTACATTACTGAAGTCAAAGCTAACTAAAAGAAAGTATAATATTTTTACTAATTCTCTTCCTTCATTGGCCACACACCTGCAGACATTTTTTCCCATGTAGAAAAATCATTGTCACAAACAAATGTACAAGTTTTTAATCCCTTGGGAATGAGATTTTTCAGGGTGATGATGTTCTCAACTTGTCCGTGCAGCTGATAATGCATGTACGGGAAAAACTTATCATCACCAAGGAGACAAACATGACTCCTTGCCGGGGAGTTGACTACACTTTTTTTCTTAGTGTCAAAAATATAACGAGTTCGTTTATCACGGGAGCTGAGGCGTTATACCACCTTAGGAGGATGTTTCATTTGAAAATTGTGGATTATAAGATAGAATCCGTCGAACCAATAAAGTAACACCTGACCGGAATAACTTAACATCCGTATAGGTGATGTAGCGAAAGTGGTATTGTCAAAGTAACAACAGAAAGGATCTGGAAGTAAGACATCTTTGAGTGGCAAATCAAAAGTTTTCCCCTTTGTCCATACTTGGTTGACCTTGTCGTTCATTATATACACAACCACCTTAAAACCGCAACACCGATGTCTTTTTCCCTTCATACTATCTTTACACCGATGATTGTGTTTTTGGTCATCACTATCACTACTGTTTCTCCACATTATTTTCTCCGTGCGTGCAACACAAAGGTCTCCTTGAAACTGCAGGAGATGATGATCAACTTTCATATATTGGTGCTTACGATCAATATTTGTCCATGTTTCAGTTGGGAGCTGAATGAAGTGAATCTTCTCGATATGGATATCGAACGAGAGTAACATCTCCCTCCACTTATACTCGTTATTATGACTAGTGTTGGTGGTTATTCTCTGAAAAAGATCACCCCCACAAAGGGCGGCTGATGTTGATCCACCGATATTAATTCTCGAAGCTCTTGTAACCATTCGACTAGGAAAAGGAGAAGAGCAACCTGGTGGTGGTGAGATTCTAGAACTACTAGTAACTATCTTTCTCCATGAGTTATCTCCACCCAATGCAATGACCATGCAAACAAACTCCTCCCCCTCCTCCTCTTCATTGGTATAAACAAATACAGCTTTATATTCTTGCAATGCTGAATCAAAACCAAAACCATGACACAAGTATTTGCATCCCATGGTAGGGGTGGAATCGGAATAAAAAAGAAGTGTTTCACCCCTTGTCGGGTTAATGATGGTGATTTCACTCTTGTTATCAACGGCCGCATCGCCATTCACTTATTTAAGACAAACTAAACCATTACATGAACCAACTAGGTCACTTGTACCTCCACAGATTACGTCTATTATCATTCTATGAAAATAATCGAAATCCGAATCTTTCCTCTTCTTTTTTCATCAATACTTAAAAAGTAAGCCTTTTCGAATACGTTAAGGAGATTGAAGACTAGGTTCGATTTGCTTTTATTGTGAACTAAGTGAGAGGAAGCAAACTTTGGATCATGAAATATTGAATTGTACCATAATTTACCGACGCAACTGCATATGCCTAGAGTTCGAGTTGGTAATCTTTTAGAATACGGGCATCCAACTCAAAACCAATTGGCAATGAGTGGAGAGGCCCTAAGAGATTATAAACCGCAAGATCTTATATTGCCCAACTATGTGGGACTAATAATCTCAACACGCCCCCTCACGTGTAGCTTCGTTGGGTCTAGCACGTGGAAAACAATAAATCAGGTGACGCGGAGTAAAGGTGTGGTCAAATGACTCGACACAAATAGCCTGCTCTGGTACCATGTTAGAATACGGGCATCCAACTCAAAACCAATTGGCAATGAGTGGAGAGGCCCTAAGAGATTATAAACCGCAGGATCTTAGACTGCCCAACTATGTGGGACTAATAATCTCAACATATGGTGGTGTTAGTAGTCTTTGTTTCTTCTTCTTGTTCTGCTCTTCACTGCATATTGGTAATCTTTTCCCACTTCTCAATTTCATCACGGCTTATAACAGGTAACGAAGTCTTAAATTTTACTATCACCGTGTCAAAAACTCTTACGGTAAAACTTGTGAAGTAAATTCTCAATAAATTAATTATTCCACTAAGGCTAAGCTAATAAAATTTTCTGTCCCAACTAGGCTTCTAAATTAATCACTTCGCTAAAACAATAACTTTGTTTGGTTCTAAAGCTATCAATTTATCGAAGTATAGACATGGTATTTATAGCCAAGCAAAAAGTTTTCCATTTCCATTTAAGCTTCTGGATTCCTTTTCCAATTAAGTTTCTGAGTTTCCTTATTTTGTTATGCTATGTATCGGCAATTTTTCAAAAAGGTGGACTATCCCTGAATATTGTGTTTAGATTGATTAAGTATTGGTGCATGAAACTCCGTTTTGTATAGTTGCCCGTCACATTGGTTGAATTGGTGTTGTCCGATGTATATCGTGGCAAGTATGGGATTTCTTCGTGTGTGGCAGCATGTTCCTAGATGGATCGATCGGACACAGGGTGTTCCGTGGTGTATGGTGGAATTTTTGGTGACTCTATCGTTTGAGACACTTTGGTTACTGTGACCACTAATTGTATCAGGTAATCTAAACTTAAAACACTCGAAATCATGTTATTTACATGTTTTGATGAACAAGGCATTCCTTGTGTGTTAACACATATAGAAAACCAGTTTGACCCTATGTGTTTAGTCCTCTCCTTTATGAGACAAAATAAAGTTTTCTCAAACTGCTTTTAGACTTGAACGGATAGATACAATTGACAATAACTGATGGGCATGCTACAATCCTTATGATTGTTTTATGCTCTTGAAATTCTCCTATAATGTTCCGGATTTTTTAAACTGGCGTTATCAATATAAGTTACAAGGTCATCATTTTTTCGAGAACAAAATAAACGCGTAACCTGACTTCGATAAACACAATTACATGAAAATGAAAGTATCTTGAACCGCGAGTTATCGGATATGGTTATATGTGAAGCACACAAATAATTGTTCGGGTCAACCTAACGGAAATGATAAACTTATCGAAATTTTATCCCGAAACCAAATCAGAACTACGACAAATTTGATGACAAATTCTGGTGGGCCCAAACTCACGCCTATTTTTTTTAGCCGACCTCATGGATTATGTGTGTTGGGACACAACTCAGGACAAAAATTCAGGATAAAAATTCGGTGGGTGTATCATTCCCTCTACCTGTTTTTGCTTTTATAGTTCACCGTCGGGATACCCAAAAATCTCGGCTATCGTTGTTAAGCCCCCAATAGGATTCGGTTTTTTTCTAGCCAAATTTTTGCTATTCCCACTATACCGTGGTCCCCTCATAATAAATATAATGGAAACACACTATCTTTACCAACTTATTTAATAAGAACTATGGACGTAGATCTATTCAAAGATCGAATCATGTAAAAATATGGGTAACACTAACTAAATGAGGGCTCTTATTAAACAAACTGACAGAGCAGAAATACACACTTCCGAGAAACCAACTTATTGATTCGGGGATCATAACCCCATCCATCTTAGACCGCGGTGCGTTTCTGATATTTAACAAGGCTTTGACGGAGCCAATGTTAGTACTAGCCCAGGTAAATAATTCTTGCTAGCCTTCCTGAATCCGTGCCTAGTTTTGGCTCCCAATAGCCGGATACGTATTCCACACTCTGATCGTGCCGTGTCTATATATTTGTAGCTACGTGTCGGCAAGTTATACTGGGTCCCACACCCACTTTTACTAGGTTACTACTTCACTTCAGTTCAGACTTCAGACTCTCACCAATATAGAGAAAGATGTTGGAGAAGAGATTGGTATGCGTGACCGGAGGTAGCGGTTTCATCGGTTCGTGGCTCGTCCGCCTCCTTCTCAGCGGTGGCTACACCGTCCACGCCACCGTCCAAAACCTCAGTTCAGTATATCCACATTATTTCTTCCTCTTATTCCTATTTTACCCTTCATCAGTTTTATGAAATTCTAAACTCTCTTTGATCTTTCAATGTGTGAAATTTTCAGATGATGATAAAGAAACAAAGCATTTGAAGTCCCTAGAAGGAGCTGAATCTCTCCATCTCTTCCAAATTGATCTTCTGGACTATGATTCTGTGTTTGCAGCCATTAATGGCACTGTTGGTGTTTTCCATTTAGCTTCTCCTTGTACTGTTGATACAGTTGATGACCCTCAGGTTCTAATTCTACCTATAAAAAGGTTGATTGAAATCCTCAGATTCCTGTAAGTGCAGCTAATTTGGTTGATTTTTGTTTTCTCAGAGGCAATTGTTGGATCCTGCAGTAATGGGAACGATGAATGTGCTTAAAGCAGCAAAGGAATGTGGAGTGAAACGAGTTGTGTTAACTTCATCGATTTCGGCGATTACGCCCAGTCCTAATTGGCCAGCTGATGTACCTAAAAGAGAGGATTGTTGGGCTGATCTTGATTATTGCAAGAAAAATGGAGCGAGTTTTTCTGTTCACTTTGGAGTGTTACAGAATGTTTCTTACTTGTTTGATTTTAGTCCATTTCACTTAATTAGTCGAATATGTCCGATTTGACGTGCAATTGAGTTAGCAAACACTAAGCATCACTGGTATTTTATATCTAAAAACTAGTCTAGTTTAATTAAGGTTTAGATGCAAAATTGCAACCCCGAAGGTCTAAAGCTGCTTAGTTTGATTTTTTATATGCAACACTGAGTGCTGGAATCAGAAATGGTAGGTTCGGCCATTCCACCACCAGAAACCATGACTAGACCTCTGCAAGCTAAAGGGGAGTGAGTTTCCATGATCACTTGGGAGTTTTTGTAGTTCTGCTAACTTGACATCAGAGAGTTGGTGTGAGTTTTTATTTGTAGTTTGTCCCTATTAATTTCTAAAGCCTCGACTTTGCCTTGGGTTTGAGTCATGCTGTCATGGAGTTGTTTTTAGAAACGTATCTTACTTGCCTGACCTGGTGCCTGGTGGATTTCATTTCACCTTTACGAGTCGGTGTGTCTGATTTAGCACTCAGTTGAGCTAGCAAAACAAAGCACTACTGATAAGTCTAAAACTGCTTGAGGTTTAAAAGCTTATTTTCCATCCCGAAGGTATAAGATTCTGCATTTTTGGGTACTGGAATTGAAATTGGTATATTCTGTCGTTCTTGTGCCACAAACCATGAACGAGAACTATGGTGTGCATCAGTATCTTGATTTAAGGAACCAAGTTGACTGGAATTGAAATGCAAGAATTTGATGAATCACATTCATAGTAAAACTAAAATTCTTGTTGTTTTTGATATATTACGGTGTCCGTATATTCAGTATTTATGTTGTTATTGTCCATTGACAGTTATGGTATCCAGCTTCTAAGATAATGGCAGAAAAGGCCGCATAGGATTTTGCTAAGGAAACAGGGCTAGATGTGGTAGTGATCAACCCCGGAACTGTTATGGGACCTATAATTCCTCCCACTGTCGATGCTAGCATGTTGATGCTGATTCGCCTCATCCAAGGTAATGCGTTGACCTTTAGCTGTATTATGCAAACACTTTATTGATTTCACTTTTAGGAAGGTACTCTTGACTTCAGAAATGGCTTAATGTCTGGAGTTTGAATGGATTCTGAACACTTGTAATTATGGTCACGTATTCTTAAGTTTAGATGTTGTTTCTGGTAACAGGATGTACTGAAGAGTACGAGAATTTTTATATGGGACCAGTTCATGTGAAGGATGTTGCTCTAGCTCATATTCTGCTATATGAGAACCCAACGGCATCAGGAAGGCATTTGGGTGTTGAAGCTATACGTCATTATGGTAACTTTGCAGCCAAAGTTGCTGAAATTTACCCCGAATACAATGTGCCCAGGTAAAAGAATTTTGTATCCTGAATTATAGGATATTAGCGTTGAATTAGTAACGCAAAAGATAACATGCATTTTTTTGTTTTGGATTTCGAAAAATTGATTAGTTCTCAAACTTCAACTGTTCATTCTAATCTCTTACAGGATACCAAAAGATGCTCAGCCAGGATTATTGCCAGCTGAAGATGGATCTAAGAAGCTTATGGACTTAGGTGTATAATTTACCTCGATGGACCAAATTAATAAAGACTCAGTAGCGAGTTTAAAAGAGAAAGGATACATTTCTTAGATGTCTGTAACTGCAGTAAAATTCTTTTGATGTTACGTAAAACCAAAAGAAGCTCAACAGTAAGTATGTATATAAGTATGTATGTCTGGGACTCATAAGATGGTGTTTCTCTGCACCTATCGAAATTTGTATGTCTGTGACTTAACATGTTTGTGAATCGTTTTACACTCATAAAAGACACCTATATCATTTATGCTCATATAGGATTGGAAATAAATTAATATCTAGTAATGTTTCCTGTTTAAGCCTGCTGTAGTGCTGTATAAAGCTGAACAGGAAAAAAAGAAAAAAAAAAACTGAACAGGAAACGAGGAAATTGTGGGGATACTTTGTGGATAGCTTTGGAGCTTAATGCGTTTTTTCAAGTAACACAGGCAAATTTGTGGGAATGGAGTAACAGGAAAAGAAAAAAGATAATAAGAAGGTTTTGGAGTAAGTAAGCTTTTGCAATCTGGTGGAATACTTGGAAAGAAGGCAACAACAGGCTATATGGAAGTAAGTATGGAAACTTGAATCAACTAATAGTTGCAGTTAAAATGTTCCCTTTACAATCTATGCAACTAGGAAGGCAGTTTCAAGTTTCAAACGTATGATGGTTTAATGTGTTTTAGTCATCCATTGAAAATTGAGGAACAATAAATGGGCCAGGTTTTTATGGAAATGCGGATGGACTATTTATTATACTTTAGAACCATGTTTTAGGGCATACAGAAATCTATCTTTTATGGCATATCAAGTAAAGATAAAACTGGGTCATTAGATAGTAAATCTAGAAGGCCCTTAACCAAATATTTTTAATAATGGCAAAACTACCCTTTTAGTATTAGCGGTTAATAAAATGACTAGTTGTTAATAATTTTGATTGGTGATTAACATTAACTATTACTCCCTCCGTTCCTTTTTAATAGGCTAGTTTTTATAAATAAATGTTTCAAAAAAAAATAGGTTGGTTTCCTAATTAGAAAAGTCAAATATTACTTTAATTTTCTGGGACCACTTTTCTCTTAACTTCTTTTGATGACAAGTGTCATGTGGACCATTTCACTTTACTTCTTTTGCTGACAAGTGTCATGGGGACCATTTCACTTCATTTCTTTTATTGACAAGTGTCTGAGGACCACTTTCAATGATTAGTTCTCTTAATTTCCTTAAATTTCCCTAAAAACAAAACCAGTCTATTAAAAAGAAACGGAGGGAGTAGTTATTAGGGATGATTAATTTATAAAACTTTGTGTTGATTAATTTTGGAGAAGATTTCTTTTGGAGAAAGAGAAGAGAAGTGAAGAAAAAACTTGTATTTTGATTCAAGTAATCAAAATGGAAGAGTAGAGACAATCAACATTTAGAAAAGCTAGGAAAATACACATCAACAACAATAATGATTCGAAAATGGCTAATTTTTTAGGTTATGAGAATCATTTTACCCAAACTCAAACTCATAATGATGATTTTATGAGCCAAATCATGAACATGAATACATCTATGAGGAACCCAATGCTAATAATACACAAATATACTTCTCAATTATGTTTAATTTCATTTTTCTAGGTTGAAATCATCAAGAAATTGATTTTTTCACCCAAGTTTCGCGAACCAGAGATAGGTTCGGCTTGAAATTATCAGCCGAACCTAACTGGTATGTTACAAAAGATGAACAGTTCGACTTACTCGAATTACAATAGTTATTGGCCAAACTTATATTTTTGTAACTTACGACCTACTTAATGTTCGACTAATAAGAAAATTCCATTATAAGCCGAACATTTTCCCAAGAGTTTCAAAAACACTGAAGTTGAAGGTTCGTTTTTTATTATAAATAGCGTATCAGCCGAACCATATATCCTTCCAAGTTCGGCTCATATTCAAAAAATCATATCAGCCGAACATGTTACTGATTTTCTAGAAAACACTTAGGTTCATACACCTTTAGGGGTTCGGTTTTTTTATTACGTTTGTTTTATATTGTGCGGACTTTGTTACGATGAATCAACCAAAAGAATTGGAAATGACTGCAAAAGTGTTAAGAAAGTGAAGTCTACTAATGGAGAATACCAAGGTCCAAATTCAACTCATTAAAATCAAGTAGATTTCATCTTCATTTTGAAGAGAATGAAAAGACGAAAAATATGCAAAAAGAATGAGGTCATTCCGACATCGGACGAAAAAGTTATGGTCAAAACAAGATCGAAAAACTTGAGTCTACAGAGAGAGGTTCGGCTGATAACTCATCAACACGAGTCAGCCGAACCTGGAGCCTACAAATCAAGATTTTTGAAGTATTTATAGAGAGATGTTCGGCTTGAAAGTGAATCGAATCGGCCGAACCTGACAACAACCTGGGGTAAATTTTACTTCTCAGGTTCGGCCGAGAAAGGTTGGCAAGGTATTAGCCGAACCTTACACTGTTCTGGGACATATTTAGAGGCAAAAATGACTTCTACCTCAAGTCCGGCTTATAAAAAAACTATCGAATCAGCCGAACATGTCTTATTAATGGAACCTTGAGAAATGGTATCAGGTTCGGCTGATAATTGATATGAACTTATAAGCCGAATTGTTCATAAGCACTTTCAGGGTGAAAATCAATGAACAGTTCGGCTGATAATTATGACTAATTATCAGCCGAACATCAATCTATAATCGTTAAAAACCAACTTTTTTTCCGAATTAAAACTATTCTATCAATCATAAACAATAAAATAAGAGATAGGTTTGTAATAAATACTTTTTAATCCTTATTTCAGGAGTTGGTTCTTCATTCGGTTCAATTTCTGGTTAAATTTCAGTTTCTACACCCTTCATCTTCTATTGTTCAATTGATGAATTAAAAGAGGATTCAGAACGGCTATCTATGCTGTTTGCATTGTGCGAGTCATTATATAGTTGAATTTAATCGATGATCAAATTTTTACCAATTTACGACTAATTGTGGATGAAAAATTTTTGTCAGAAGGTTCGCGAGGGTTGGCAGAAGGAAGAAGAAGAGATGTCTAGGATAGACAACTGATTATGATTTTCAATTTAAATTTATTATATGAATGGAAGTGTAGATTAATGATTTAAATTGTTTAAGGATATATAGGTAATTGAATTAATATTAGACACCCCTTATAAAGTCACCCAAGATGGGAAAACAATTATGTATGCCTAGAAATTTTCATGTATGCTCTAAAACATGGTTCATACTTTAAGAGTTCTAAGCCCACAATACATTGAACTCGTACAACGATAACAAGAGTGACAAAAGGCAAGTAGTCGCCAGTTGGGACTTGGGATCAATGCTTAAGAAAAAAAAACAGTCAATAGAGCAAGACTTCTCAGCTTCTCTTGTCGGGGATCAATGCTTCTTAACACAATCCTTACTCAGATTGTTGGTTTGACTAATGCTAGGGAAGTATGGTGTTCTCTAGAGAAACGTCACACAGGCTCTCCCTTCTGGAGTGTGAGAGCTAGTTTGGTACTTGTGCAGAGCTGTAATTTATAATTGGTAAGTGAAAAAAGAAAAAACATCACCCGAAAGTTTTTTTTTCCTTCAAAAAGGAGATTTCATTAAAATTAGAAAGAGTTTACAGTAGCTTCCTGAGAAACCCATCCTTGAATATCAAGAGGGAACTCACCAAAATATTCAAAATCAGCTCTCAAAAATCTAGCATTTTTGGCTAACTCATCTGCAACTCAATTGAAATCTCTTCTACCTGAAACACACTTCCAATGACTAATTTTATTCAAAAGAAACTTAATATCTAAAATTAAAGCTTGATTCATCCAATGAACACAAAGGTTTGATTCATTGATGGATTTCATTAGGACTTCACTATCAGATTCAAAGATGACATCATTTAACTTTCTTGATATTGCTAGAGATATAGCTGCCTTCATAGCCTTGCACTCCATTTCCTCAACTTCAATTCCTTGCTTCATTCCTCCATTAAGATATTTTCCTTATACACCAAAACAAGAACCTGCAAAATCTCTTATAATCAGTGCTATACCACCCTGTAAATTTTCCTTAGAGAAAGATGCATCTAGGTTAATATTTAGATATCCAATATCTGGAGGCTTCCATCTTAGGACCTGCAGGAAAGTATTAGTATTAACAGACAGATTAGTTACAAGATAAACAAGCCTATTAATGCTATCCAGAGTCATTATCCTATTTGGATTATGATTCTGAAAGACTTTTGAGCATCTATCTTTCCAGATAGCCCAAATAGACACCATAAGAATTTTACTTATGTCCTCCCTTGATATACCTGTACCAAAATTCAAGTCAAAGCCTATAGAGAACCAAGATATTACCTATAATCTGACAGATCCATGATGAAACTAGGGCTATACATGGTAACGCTTATCCGCTAAAATCGAACAGAACCAAACCGATTAGAAGAAAAACGAACCGATCTATTTACTAATGGTTGATTTGGTTTGAAAAATAAAAACCGAGATTAACGGTTACTGTTTTGGTTTGATGTAAAAACCAAACCGAATACCAATGATAAAACCGATTAGATTTGATGTAATTAATATCAATTATTAGATCTACCTTAGATTAAACATATTTAATGTTATCCGTAGTTTAAACTATAAATGTCTATTTTTAATTCGATTTAATTTTAATACGTAATTTTTTGTGTAACTATATTTTGATCTTTCATTTTTCTTGTGTTTTTTCATTTTTTTAACTGTCGGTTACATGAAACTAACAAAATAATGCTAAAACCGAAACCGATTGGTAAAACCATAACCCAACGGCAAAGCAAAAAACCGAAACCGTTCGTTAATGGCACGTTTTTGGCTTGGAAAATAAAAAATTGGTAATAATTATTTGGTTTTGGTTTGAGCAAAAACCGAACCGAAATCGACCATGTACACCCCTGCCTGAAACAAAATATTACCCATATTAATTTTTAAAGCTAACCAAATATATCTAGCATAAGGACAATTGATGAAAAAATGATCACTAGATTCACTAGGATAATCACACAGACTAAAATGAAGATCAATGCCACTTTTGTATTTAGAGAGTTTATCTCTTGTTGGTAAAATATCTTTAATACATTTCCAGACAAACAATTTGAATTTGTGGGGTAGCTTAACCTCCCATATAACTTTCCAGACCTGTTGAGGAACAAATAAGTTCCTGCAGAAGAGTTAGGTTACCTAGACATAACATTGTACACACTTTTACTGAGAATAATCCTTTTTTATCTGGCAACCAAATAAGTGTACCATTTAGTATAACAAGAATATCCATTGCTAAAATTTTGTTAGAAGAGTCGGGTTCAAATAGACAATGAATTAGCAACACATTCCAGTTCCTAGTACCATCATAAAAAGCTCTGATATAAGAAATAGTGTTTACTAAACCTTCTGCAGGAACATGAGGATGATCCAAACCTACAACCCAACAATCAAGCCAAATACTAATCCTAGTTCCACATCTTACATCCTAAAAACTATTATTCTTAATAATTTCTATGCACCTGTATATACCTCTCTAAATCCAAGAGTAGCTTTCATTCAGATTTTGCAAATGAAGAATACTACAATTGTGGAAGTACTTAGCACTTAGAATCTGAACCCACATCTCATCTTGATTAATGATTTTCCAGACCAACTTACATATGAGAGCAATATTAAAAGTATATAGGTCTCTAAAACCTAGACCACCTAAATCCTTAGACTTGTTAATGTTGTACCAAGTAATAAATTTAATTCCTTTACCAGTTTTATGTCCCTGCCAAAATTCCTCTATAAAGAAACAAGCTTACTGATTAGCGTAGTTGGGATTTTAAAACATTCCATTTGATAAGTAGGCAAAGAATTGAAAATATATTTAATCACAATAGATCGACCTGCTTTATTAAGGGTGTTACCTACATAATTCCTGAGCCTAACTTCAAAAGATTATACTATATGATCAAAATATTTCACCTTAGAGTTACCAAGTAACAAAGGAGCACCAAGATATATCTCTGAATCAGTTACTAAATACATATTAAGAGCATTAGCAAGATCAACACAGGTATTAAGACTTAGATTCTTACAAAATACACACAAGATTTATGAAAATTAAGCATCTGACCAGAAAGATTACCAAAATCCTGAAGAATCTGTAAAATATTGTCACCATGTTGCATATTGACTTGACCAAAGATTAAGATATCATCAGCAAAAAGTAAATGAGATATATGAGGAACTCTCCTAGAAACTTTAACACCAATAATACCCTTATTAAATTCAACAAGAAAAAACATAGATAGAAATTCCATGGCCAAAATAAAAAAA
Organism: Papaver somniferum; assembly: GCF_003573695.1. Lineage (NCBI taxonomy): Eukaryota > Viridiplantae > Streptophyta > Magnoliopsida > Ranunculales > Papaveraceae > Papaver > Papaver somniferum. The sequence continues at coordinate 83,192,000 of NC_039361.1, read as the reverse complement.
TAAGGGATAAAGGATCCCCTTGTGTAATTCTCTAGTTGGTTCAAAATGATCACAGGGAGAGCCGTTAAGCAGAACATTAATACTACTAGTAGAAAAACATTGCATAATAAGATCGCAAAATTCATTTTTGACTCAAGAACTTTATTAGAAAATTTCGTTCTAATATTTCAAAAGATTTTGATAGATCAAGTTTGAGTGCCATTGTACCACTGAAACCTTCCTTTTGTTTTATTGAGTGTATCATATAATAATATTGTCATGTATGGATTTTCTGGTACAAAAGCAGCCTGATAAGGATAAATCATCTTTTTGAGAAAATGTTTAATTTTGTTGGCCAAAATCTTAGACACAATCTTATAAGAGGCATTATATAGACCAATTGGTCTATACTCAGATGGTAATTTATGACTTTTAAACTTAAGGATAATACATATATAAGTCCTATTAATACTTCTAAGCATGTTTGGAAAAACCTTTGAACAACATCAATAATATCCTTACCTACCAATTGTCACCGAGATTGAAAAAACCTTGCTTGGAAACCATCAGGACCAGGAGCACTCCATGCAGGCTTATTTTAACAACATTTTCTATTTCAAGATTATTAAGTATAACAGAGAGCATATCATTATCATCATCAGAAAGAATTCTATGAATAATATCAAAAGAAAGGTCAAGCAAGACAGAATTAGAAGTACAAGAAACAATACTAAAATGATTAGTGAGCAGTCTATTGATATTATTCCTATCCCTGAGCCAATTACCATTATTATCACATAAAACATTAATACTGTTAGTACGCAAATTCAATCTGATAGATTTGACCATACCATGCTGATTACTAGAGCTAATCTCAATTTAGGCAGTTTCCAACACATTTGAAGATTATTGATGTTCTTTTGGATGTCACCAAATTCCAAATATTCCACTGAGATAAAGCTATTTTAGTACTGTGTTGTCTTTGGTTTTATTTAAAAGTAGGACTACCTTGAACATCAATATTCCAAGAAGATTCAAGATTATGCTTAAAGGTGATGTATGTCCAACCCAAGTTCTGAAAATTTAAATGGTTTCCAAAGATTCTTGGGTATAGGATCAGTTATAAGTAATACATGACAATGATCAGAAGCAATAAAATTCATATACAAAAGCTTAGCATTAGAGAAATTCAAAGACCAATCATTATTACTTAAAGCCATGTCCAATCTAGCTTTCTTAGTCCCTGTACCATAAGAATCACTAGTCCAAGTATAATTTCTACCTTCTTACCTAATGTAGATTAGACCATCATCACTAACAACATTTTGAACCCATTTATCTGAGATATTATTATTTCTATCTAAATGAAAATTTAAATCTCCTATAACTAACCAAGGTTGTTGAATATCCTTACTAATTTCATAAAGAAAATTCCATTGGGTTTTCTTAGGCTCAATATAACTAGAGCCATACATGAAATAAATAACGACCTTTGGCTTACTGGGACACAATTTAAACAAGGCGTGAATAATATTATATTCACACCCAATAACTTCAACATCAATACCATCTTTCCACATGAGAATAAGATCACCAGCATATCTAAATCTATCAATGAAAGCATAATTAGGACAATGAACAGAACGGTCAACTGAAGTTATTCTTTCCTCATCAATTTTTGTTTCACAGAGAAAAATAAAATGAGGACTTTGAGTTTGAACTAAATTTTGAAACTGATCTTTTGTGAATTTATTTGCAATACCTTGCACATTCCATGATAAAATATTAATCTTGGATATCCATAGCTGTGACCATGTGTGTTGACTATGTGTTCACCAGTTTTCCATTACTATTATCACCATGTTCCAAAACATGAGAATCTGGAAATTCATTTCTCTGCCTCTTCCATAGCCTTTCCCCTTCACCAATATCATCCTGGACACTTTCACAAGCAAAACTGGAGCTAACAGCATAACCATCCTTTGGAGGAACAAAATTAGTAACCTTGTTATCATTCCTTTTAGAGAAATTAAGAACTTGATCCCTCATATAGAAATCACTATCTGTTTCCTTTCATCTTTTTTAATTTCCCCCAAAAAGTGAGGCTTAGCATGAGCCTTAGCCGAAAAGGAATGATAACAAACTGGTATGCAAACTTTAGTTCTGGACTTTGGTCACACTAGTGGAAAACAGGCTATCTGAGACATAATAAAACAACACACACTGGTTGTTGCGAAATAAACACATTCTCATTGACTAAAGTCAAACTGTCGTTGCAAGGACTTTTGTTGACTTACACCACGATACTTCATGTGTAGTGGTTGACTAAAGTCAAATCAACGTTGATGTTGACTTATACAACGACGTGTGCGTGTATAATGTTTCTGTGGAATTTTCAATGGTTAGGATTTAGTTTGGTTATATGACCGACTCAGATAAAAAAAACAGACTGTTTGTTTGCAGCTGACTCGGCGTCTGAATCTGAGTCAACCCCTGACTCGGACCGAGTCAGCAGTCAGACCGTTTGTTTTCCATTTTGAGTCAGATCTGACTCGACCTCTGACTCAGACATAACCCCTGACTCGGACTCATTTGAGTCAGGTAACAAAATACCCCTGACTCATGAGACCAAACCACTGACTCACTTATTTCCGAGTCAGATGAGTCAGATCTGACTCAAAACAAACATATCGACTCAGATCCAGATGAGTCATGTGATTTCACTCAGATCCAGATGATTCAGATCCAGACGACTCAGATGAGTCAGGAGTAAACAAACATGGTGTTCATTAATACCAATGTTTCTGCAGCTATCTCTTACTTCAATTATTTCTTCTCTCACCAAAACACCACCGCAAGCGAAAATCCCTATTTCTCCCCACCACTTACCATCATCACTCAACTCTTTCTCTGAAGTCAAGTGAGCTGATGATTCTAAACTTGATAATTAAACAACCCTGATCTATCGATCGTTCAATTGTGATTTTTCAGAGATAAAACCCTAGACGTTTCTCCACCTTTACATACCTTTTGCAAGATGATTTTCTTTCTGTAATTTGAACTGATTTCAATTCGATACAATTGAATCTGTTTTTCACTGAGGAGAATCTTTTGGTATTTGATTTATTCGTTCGTATATTTGTCTTCTGATAATGTTGAAGTAAAAAAGAAAATTGAATCTGGATAGATAGGGTTCGATTTTCTTCTGAAAAACTACTTATTTTGATTTTCTTCTGTAACTTTCCAAACCTTAAGTAAATGTTTCTTTAGATTTCTGATTCAATTGTAAATCCTAACTAATTTTTGTTTTGATTTTAGTTTCAGACACCCCAAGTTTCAGATAGGGCATCTGTTTAGGTAAACTAATAACTGGTTGTTTGTGGTTTTGATTTCAGACATCTCTCAGTTTCAATCTCAATCTTTCTCTCAGTTCTATCACTATTATATAATTTTGAATCTGTGTTTTTGAGAATCTAATAACTGGTTGTTTGTGATTTTGTTGCAGGTAAGGTTTACGAATCTTTAGCTCGTGATGGAAAGGTTAGAGGGAAAACTCTAGCTAAACTAGACAAGAAAACCAGCCTACTGCTAGAGCTCATATGAGGAATCTAACAACTGCCGGTAAGAATCGTAATATTTCTTCTCCATACCATTGTTTTTAAGTTTTGTTGGTGAGAATCATATCTTTGAGGATCTTTGTGTGTATACTGCTCGTTCTAATGTGAATCTAAATTTTGTGGAATTGGCTGTTGTGAATGTTAACTTAGTTGGATCTTATATATTACTGTAAAGTGTAACACTGATTCAGTAAGGAAAAGAAGGGTTGTAGTTGTAAATGGTACTTGAATGTTGATTTTACAAAGAGATTTTTTGGTTGAGTATCATGAATGGTTATTTGAACAATTGGGAATTTTTTAGATTGTGGTTAGGTTATTTTCAATATCATTGCTTGAGACCATGTATCATGTGAAGAAGGCTGACTACTATTGATTTTTACTTTGCAGGCTTGGAGCAATGGAAGAATGCATGCAACCAAACACAGAGTAATGGTGAAAGGAGAAAAAGATAGTTATATGGATACTCTTATGGATCCTCTGCTATTTCTGCCTTTTAACTGCAGAGATTATATTCTGTATCTTAGGGCCAATTTCTACCTTGATTCTGCACTTGATACCTTTGCCGGTACTGTTGGAGGAGCAGTTTGATCACAATGCAACATTCTTTCGCATCTCTTATCTTATTATCGGTACTTTGTAGCATGCATGCAAGTGAAAACCCACCACAAATTCGTGCTTGAGAGTAATTTGCGATTTCATTGCATATTGAAATGTTTCGTTCTCAGTATCTTTTTACATGAGTTTTATTTATTAATAATTGGTTTTCTAATGATTCATTTATAGTTCACACGGAAATGATTACTGGTCACTAAGGTCTAATCTCTAAGTGGGTACTTCATTGACCAACTATTGATTCGGTTGACTAACAGCTGACTTGGTTAAACATTTCTATGTTGATGTCAGTTTGTTTACTCGTAAGATTGATTGTAATATCTAGCCATTCGTTACTTTTGCAGTTTGGAGACTTTCATCTGAGGAACCTTATTAGTGATGTCAGGTTTCTAAGGCTCCACCGACCTCTGAAACGGCATTTGGAGTGTATCCAAAGACGCATTTCGTTAGAAATATCGACTCAGTGCTACAACATCCTCCAAACGCAAAATGTTATTGGAGTATTGGATTGTTATAGTAAGTGTTCTACCCTTATCCGTGCACTAGAGAAAAGAAAGATCCTCCGATGTTAAATGATTTTTTTTATTTCTTTTCTTAGTTGCTAACTAAAATGAAAATTTTACTGCTAGTAAATAGTTTATTAATGTAAGGAAAGTCACCGGCCTAACATCATCCTCAAGCATCAATAATACCTCAGGCATCAATAATAAGCCGATGTCATAGAATTTGTTGTTTTAATTACTAGTACTAGATAGTATATCTTTCTGTTTTTAATTTGAGAAAATGAGTTTCAATTTATGCTAATGTCATGTCAATTTCTTAATGTGATTGTTCCAATTGTTTTTGAGAGGCCAAAGTCCAAAGTTCATTTTTCATATTATATTCTGTGACTGTGAGATCATAATGATGCAGCCTGTTTGGTGTTTGCATTTACACCCGAACCGCACAGTATTCGAGGAAGTTAGACTGAACATGATAGTGCGTATAAAAAATGTTGTTTTAAACCATAAGAGTTACAAGTTTCTTAAGATTTTGAGCCACTTTTTTATGAGGATATCGTGAGTAAAATGTTTATGGTACGAGTTGCAGGTGCAAGGGTTCAAGCAACGTGCAACAGGGAACATGGATGATCCATTTCTAATCCCTGGTATATATTTGATAAGAAGCAGCTGCCTGTAGGTAATAGTAAGAAATGCAAACTCCTTTAAACACTAATTTGGTTTGGTTACTTTGCTTGTATCTGCACCCGACAATGTTTTTTTCCCACGGATGTTAAGTGCAAATGTGCAATGACTGCAAAATCAATGGTACATTTATTTCTTTGCTTAATGTAGGACTTGCTCGGAAACTTGTTCAACGACCCTTTTTGAGGCGGCAGCTAGGGAATCGAGGCTTGGTGGTGTTCCCTATAAAATGGCGGAAAGCATGTGGCTCCATGCTCATCTTATCCAAGATTTGATCTCTATTTCTCGAACAAGTGTTCCTAAATACCCGAGGTATGTCCGTCATATATGACTTCCACTCGTGGATATGTTGCGAGCACAAAAAAAAAAGTGATGCAACCTCAATGTTATTTTCTGTTTTGTGTTATTGCATTGTTATATTCTCTATCAGTGAATACACTGTTTTTTTTTCTTGTATGTGCGGGCTTGTGTTGTGAAGTTGGATACTTCGCTGTCGTTGATGACTTGGAGCTCGAGTGAGTACATTGTTTTTGGTTTCATAATTGTTTTATGAAGGGGGTGATGTTCTCTTTTATATATATCTGCTTGAAATGACCATTTGGTTTGATTTGTTGCAGCTAATTTTCAGCGAGACAATGAAGTGGGTGTTGCTCTCTTTGCAACTGATGGTAATTTCCTGAGATCCTGTAAGAACGTTGAATTTGGATTCAAGACTGCCCGAGAACCTGTTGAAGATCTGTGATAACCCTTGAATACTTAAGTGTTAGCATCGTATACAATCATTAATTCTTGTTTCTCTTAATCGTGAAAGTTCTGCAATGTCGGTGTCTTCTGTATATGCTTGCTATGTTCGCTAATACCAGATAGTTTCTATTGCAGGAAAATCATAGTGGGAGAAGAAACTTGGACATTGTGGCTTTCATTGTAGTTTTCTTATGGCACCCTTTTCCAGCCAACGGCGGAAAATCTGAATTAATACAACTCTGAATCCAGAAATGCAACTTAAATGTATGAATTCATTATAATTGAATACTTTATTTTTTTGTGATTTTGAATCCAAGTATGAATTCAGTTATGAAGTGTTAAGAGTGCAGTCATGAATTGGTGTAACAATGAATTTTTATTTGAATTTATAAATCCAGGTCTGATTTTAGTATAATTTGAGTTTATTTTAGTTCGAATGAGAATTATAAATCAGCTCAGTCAGCCAGATCTGATTTGTATTTTTATATTAAAAATTAAATCTATGACGTAAGTTAATTGACCTAGAGACATCTAGAAATTATCGTAAATCAGATTTATTCTGAGTCAACCTCAAAGTGTCGTTCCTTGATAAGACACTGAATCTACGACACTTTCAGCGGCACTTCGAAAATGTCGTATAACATCCTAATACAACACTTTCCAAACATCTTAAAATGGATTTTTCCCACTAGTGAAGTGAACCTAATCACAACCGTCTACATTAGGTTTTCTCATTCAAAAATACCAGTTAGTCGTAGAAATACATTTCAACATATAGATGAATAAGAAAATAAAAATCAACGGTAATAAGTGAACACCAAAACTTATGGGAAGATCTCTCTCCCTTATAAATAAATAAGAGTAATAATAGTCTTCTAATGTAAACAACCCTAGATATCCAATTTGCGCCACCCTCCTCTGGGTAGAGAAAAAGGAGCATAACCTCTAACTTCAATTAGAAGATCAATTTTTAGATCCAGAAGACGAATATCATTAAGGATCCAACATCATAACCTAGAACTTGAATTAGAACATCAGTTTTTGGATTCAGAAGATGAAGAGTAGCTGAATCTTTGGGTTACAATGAAGCAATATAAATAGTTTTGAGAGGAAAAATCATTGTACGGAAATAGATTTTTTTGTCTGTTGTATGTGAAGATGCATTATCATATGAAATCAATATATCAATTATCTCTATTTTCATTTTGCATAGACATTTTTTGAATTACGAAGTAATAGAAAAGAGATCTGTGCATATGTAAGTTTTAAATTCTCGTATATTCATATATTATTAATGTATTTCCAATATAACCTAGTTAAGAAAATATGTTCCTTTGTTCGAAACACAATGCGATCAATAAAATAAAATAAAAAATATATCTCCTGATAAAAAATTTAGTTGCTTGTGTATATGTATTAGCAAATGATTTTGCATATAATTTATCATATACTATCTAAATATTTTTTTTCCTACAATTGAATACTTATTTTTGTGTTCTGCATTCCAACTTTGAATAGTGCTTACAACACCAAATACAAGTTTGAAATGTTAATTAATTATTTCATTTAGAAACTAAAAAAAAATATTCGTAAAACAAAAAATTAATTCTTTTAGATATGCATAATATTCATAGGAAGAAAAAGCAAATTTTAATCTATGTTATTAAGGTTATATCTATCCATCTCTTAACTTCAATTCTTCATCCTAGATATGATTTATAGTATTGTGAGGGTTAAAATAATCATAAGTGAACGGTGTTTAATATTATTATTCATATATGGTTGTTCTTCCACCGACATAACTTATTATTGAGATGGTCACTCCTTATGGTCCAACAAAAAGTGTATCATGTTAACTATTTAAGTTATCCTTGTTAGGTTATATGTTACACTCGAAACATCCAGGATATTATCTTCTCAAGCCGTTAAAAATAAAGGATAAATGGAAAAAATAGTTTGTAAAGAATAGAAAGGTAGAGAGAGAGAGTGAGTGGGAGGGAAAGGAGAATCCATAATTTCTTGGTGAGATTTGAGTTGACCTTGAAGAAGAAGAAGAAGAACAAGAAAAAGAAGAAAAAGAAGAAGAAGAGGAAGAAGAAGGGTTCTTTGCTAAGGATCTGTTTGTTTAGTGTGATGAACATTAATCTATCAATTTTCACATCTCTTCAAAGGGGGAAAATTCTCGGGTTTGTTCAAACCCCAGAAGTAAGTAATGTCTACACTTGTTATTGTTCTTATCTTGTGAATCTTACCTTTTGGTAAATAAATTTTTGATCCACCACTAGTGGTGAATGTAATGTAGGCGAACTTGTTATCCAAGTGCTATATGCACATTGAAAAAGAGTATAACCCTAAATTATGGAGAATTTGTATAACCCATTGATTTTCATAGTGGAAGGTTTGCCCGTGGTTTTCTACACTCACATTGGAAGTTTTTTCAACGTAATTGCAGTATTCTGTGATTATTTCTTCTATCGTCATAGCTATATTATTCTAGCATTTTGCTTATTTCTTGTGTAAATTTTGCATTGCGGCTCGGATTTTTAAGTGTCTCCCAAAAGGTGGTATCAGAGCTTTTAGGTTGAGCTAATTCTTTGCAAAAGCTAGCACTAGTAATAGAATAATTAGCTTGATCATTGAGAACTATGTGATATAGAAGGAGAAGATTGGTTATATTGTAAAAATCTCTACGGTCCATAAAGAGTAAGGGAGTAAGGCCTGAGAAGACAGAAGAAGAAATTTGGCGTGTTATTAACCGTCAAGTAATTGGTTTCATTCATCAATGGATTAATGATTATGTTTTTTCATCATGTGGCTAGTGAGACACTAACAAATTGTTTGTGGAAAAATTTATAGGAGATATATTATCAACAATATCAATGTGCAAAAGCTCTTCTATTTGCAAGGATTGGAAGTTGAAGTACAAGGAAGGAATTTCAATAGTACAACATTAAAATAAAATGAAGGCATCATGAATCATCTACATCTATGGATTTGATGATTCTTAAGGAGATACAAGCTTATATACTTCTAAATACTTTACTAGATAGTTGGGAGACATATCGGATGTCTTTAAGTGACTCTGCTCCTCACAAGAAGTTAAATATCACTATTGCAACAAACAATTTGCTGAATGGAGAAGTTAAAAGAAGGTCATCAGACTCATCTCATTCAAACGCTCTTGTTACCGAGAATCAGTGTAGAATGAAAGACAGAAGCCAAGTTGGTAGTAGCAAGTCAAGGGTTAAATCAAAGTCTATAAAAGACGATAAGTATCGGAACTGTCGTATGAGAGTCATTATTCAAATGAATACAGGAATCCGAAGCAAGAACAACAGACAGGGAAATAAAATGATAAATAAGACAAGGATATTGTAGTTGTTGCAACAAAAGATGATGTCATTTTATTCTTTGTTTTTAATAATGTATGTTTCAAGTTCCATTTCAGAATGGATAGTAGATTCATGTGCATCTTATCATGCTACTCCTCGAAAATTTGTATGTACTTCGTACAAGGATGGTCACTTTAGGTTAGTCCAAATGGGAAACATCGGTGTTTCAAAGATTGTAGAAATTGGTAATGTGAAAGATGAGACCAGTGTTGGTTGCTCATTGGTTCTCATAAATGTGCTGCATGTACCAAATCTTAGTTTGAATCTATATAATGTCACATGGAGTGTTAGATGATGACGGGTAAACCAATTCTTTGGGAAATGAACAATGGAAGATAACCAAGTTCTCAATGGTCATTGCAAGAGGAAAGAAATTGGGAACTTTGTATAAAAGAAAAGTGAAGATGTTAAAAGGTAAGTTGAATGTGGTTGAGAAAGATTCAACCTCCAAGCTGTGACATAGAAGAATTGGTCATCTCAGTGAGAATGGAATTCAAATCCTCACCAAAAGACAAGTTTTTCCAAATGCAAAAGGTATGTAGTTGAGTAAGTGCACTCATTGTTTAGTATAAACGAACTAGAATTTGTTTTCATAAAGTTTTATTCAAGCGCAAATCTAGAATTATAGAGTTTGTTTATTCTGATATATATGGACCTTTAAGCGTCAAAATACTTGGTGGTGTTGTTTATTTGGTTATTTTTATAGATGATGCTTCAAGGAAGGTTTGGTCATATGCATTCCAAGCCAAAGATGATGTTGTTCCCGTGTTCAAGGTTTTTCACAACATGGTAGAAAGAGAAACATGTAGAACCTTGAAATTCCTTCTTTCTGGCAACGTGGGAGACTACATTGGTCCACTTGAAGTCTATTTCAAGAGCATGGATATACGTCTTGAAAAATCAGTTCCCAAGAATCCACATATATGAAATATTGCATCGCTTATGTGGAACGAGTTAAGATCACTTAAAAGCGCGAAGATAAATTCATATCACGTGTGAAGATACAATCCTAATGAGTCACTATTGAGGTAAGTGATGAAGTCACGATAGCTGAGCAATAACAGAAGGAATGCAAAGACAAGGTTCACGTGAAAAATGTGACACCTTATGTGAAGGAAAGTTGAACTTTCTAATATCAATGCGATGATATCGCATAGACATAGCCGAGATATTAAGAGAGAAAGAGGACTTTATTAGTTGTCATCTACTATGTAATATTAGATGTCATCCATTATGTAAATGAGTTAATAAAGATACAATATAACTCCTACAATATTCTACAGCTTTTGGTAAATTATTTTACAAACATAAATTAACATTCGGTACTTATTGGATATCAAATAAAGCTCTTTTTCCATCTCAGGAAATTTAGTTTGGGATCCATCTCATGACTTTCGCCATTCTACTCCAAAGGAGCATTTTGGAGGGCAGGCACTTTTGAAATGATTTTTTGTATGGTTTATCTAGAGTCAATATTTAATTATCCTAATATTTATTAAGTTTGTCTAATCATCCACCTATAGACTGTTTAAATTACACACCTGAGTCTTGCCTTTTAACCAACCAGATTTGATAGTTTCGGGTAATACATTTTAATCGTTAGATTAAATAATAAAATTTAAATCAACGATAACAAGTGTGCACCGAAACCAAAGGGCGGATCTCTCGCCCATATAAGTAGCAACAATTTTCTACTTGCACATAACCCTAGAAATCCAATCTGGGGCTCCCTGGTTTAGATTGAGAAAAAAAGCAAAACCTAATCCTAGAAACAAACAACTAGAGCTTCTCCATCTAGCAAAATCATGGACGAACATTTTTAAGAGAGTATCACTAAGAACAACAAAATAAAGTCTTCGCACAATGATATTTCCTTTCAAAAATGCAAAATTCCGTGTTTCTTATATTGCTGTGAGTAAAAATAAAGTAAAGAAGAATTAAAAGAGACTGAGTAATGTAATAGGGAAATTCAGAAGACTCGAGGGAACGGAAGTTGATGAAGAACAGGAATCGTAGGTGATCTGTTATAACACTGTTTTGCTGAACAGATTGCTTGTTATTAATTAGTAAAATCATTACGAAAAGATCCATGTATGATTATTTATTTTGAAATCTTTAAGTTCAATGTACGATGTTGTTTCTTATTTAAATCTAGATGTATGTAATCCAAACTGCTAATTCAATTACCTAAAAAACTAATTATCTCCAGCTTTTACTTATTTTTGCATGTATTCCAAATTAGGTACAATTTATAAGTTTAGTTGTGACCACAAGATAGTGGGTGGCGTCCGTGCAGGTTTGGGATTTGATTCGGATTGGACTCTTACCTAATTCCAGCCAACTCCCCGGTTCTTGCATTTGTCAGACAGTAAGAAGTCTGGGGTATTTGACACCCCATCTCACATTTTGTCTCCTGAGTCTTCAGCTGAACTGATTTCTATTAAAATTCTGTTAAATTTTAGTAGTACAACTGTACAAGTTACGGGCCTTATTTGACCCCCGCATCTACAGACCATAGTGATGCATGGCTACCTGTTGTTGCCCTATCATTTCTGTGTCAGATTTGAGATTATTAATAAAAATTATATCCAAACACTTTTGCTAAGTGTAGATACCTCCAGCATCCTTTGGTACATATTCAATGTTGAGTTACTAATTGAAGTTGAGAAGGGATATCTTAGGTTTCCAATATAACCTAGTTAAGAAAATATGTTCCTTTGTCCGAAACACAATAATGCGATCAATAAAAAAAAAAAACTATCTCCAAATAAAAACTTTCTTTGCTTGCGTATATATATTTGCAAATGATTTTGCATATAATTTAGGAAAATTTCTTGTTTGGTCCTAGGCCCATATAGTTATTTATAGTAGGGTCCAACCGGAATTTTTTTTTATCCGGAGGTCCAAAATTAATTAAAACATGGAAATGTCCATAATGCCCATTACTACCAAACGTGTGTGTCTACACTGCTTACAAATTTGAGTACATATCTGGTACACTGCTTAAAAATTCGAGTACATATTTGCTACACTGCTTACAAATTTGAGTACATATCTGTCTGAGTACATATCTGTCGTACTGCTTACAAATCCGATTATATATCTGAATGCTTACAAATTCGAGTACATATTTGCTGCACTGCTTCCAGGTAGAGTACAAATCTGTAAAAATCAATGATAAATAAATTAGAAAACGTATTACATCATCACATACATTGTAGGATCATACAATGTAGCAACCAAACCTTCTATGTTCTTCCAAATCCATTTGCAACACACCTTCTTTCAAACACACGTCACAACCAATTTGTAACTTCATCAAGATCACCACCGATTTCACAAGCTTGCAAATCTGAACCAACAACAACTCATGTTCCTATCATTCAAAATCTGTCATTTCTTGCAATAAGTTCTGAACTGCATCTCCAGATCATCTCCATATCCAATTCCAGTACTGAATCAAACGTAACAAAGAGCATCTATTTCAATATTTCATATACGTACTGAATCAAACATAACAAGGAGCACTTCCTATGAGTATGCGATATATGTACTGAAGATTCATGAACTACAAATCAACAGTATGACAACAATAGGTGAGAGATCTATGAAAAATAAGAGAATCGAAAGACATATTACAGTATCTCACATAAGTACTAAAGGGTAAGACTAAAAAAGGAGCAAAAACACAGCAAATAGCACTTCCTATCAGTATTATACATACATACTCATGGATCGAACCAAAAAAATTGGAAAAACTTCAAATAAAACAAAATTAGAAGAGTTTTGTATCAGTATCCATATATGTACTGTCAATTCATACACGAAAAACAACTGTAACAAACCTAAAAAATGTTATAATGTTGAACCAATGATAAATCACAAATAACGGCTACAGTTTTAGTTACCTGTAACCCTGGGAAAACAGCATTGTTAATCGCAGATTCCATATCAACCCAAAGAACATGATCTTTCTTGAAGAAAATCATGCCACCTCTGGGACCTCGTAATGACTGCAAATTGAAACAGAAGACATAGTAAACAACATGACCCTTGAACCTAAACCAATAAAAACAAATGCTGCTTGTGTTGGTGTCAGTAGTTGCAGTCTTGCAGACTTCATGAATGGGACTAGGTGTACCTTGTGAGTGGTGGTTGTTACAACATCACAGTATTCAAATGGGTCGACAAGTACAGATGCAGCAACGAGACCACTTATGTGAGCCATATCCATCATGAGAAAAGCCCCAACAGAATCTGCAATCTTCAAGAAACATAACAGGAAAGGGAATTAGGTGTGCGTAATGGGTTAACTAGTCTGATTCTCTGATCACTAAGAATCACAACTGTTGACAATCAAAATATATGTGTATACCTTTCTCATTCGAGGATAATAGAAATCACGAGGATAAGCACTAGCACCAACAATGATGAGTTTTGGTCGAAAGAGGGTGGCAGTTTTCTCAAGCATATCATAATCAATAAGGCCTGCAAGTGAATTTGGTAATGAATGCAAATTATCAACGAATTATAAATGAAAAACAATAGACCACATAGTCATTACACAATATAAGAATGCAGAGCAGCACCTGTTGATTCATCAAGACGGTAGGGCATCGATTCAAAATAAATCGAAGTCCCAGATACCCGTCTTTTAGGAGTCATAAATCCATGTGACAAGTGACCTCCATGAGGAAGATCCAGACCCTGTGCCAGTTACATGAACAAATTAATACATCTCCATATTTTGAAAGGAGAGTTGATTACATCCCTTAGGGGTTCAAAACTGATTTCAAAAAATTGGAGAGAAAGAGAAAGAGGCCTCAACTTATCATAATACGGTCATGTGGGTTGAGAAGTGCAGTGTAAACTTCAAAGTTAGCAGGAGAACCAGACAGAGGTTGGACATTAACTCCCCATTTCTTTGGGTCTAAGTGAAATGCAGCCAAAGCCCTTTGTTGACAAAGTGTCTCTAGCTCATCAATGTACTCATTGCCACCATAGTACCTACATTGCAGAATGAAATGATCAAATGCATTTCAATACAAATACAGGGAAAAAATACAACATTAAGCACCATCTTTACCTTTTACCATGAAGCCCTTCTGAATACTTGTTTGTGAGACAAGAACCCACAGCTTCCATCACTGCGCGAGATGTAAAATTCTCTGAAGCAATGAGCTCCAAGCTGTTAAATTGACGATTCTTCTCACTATCAATTATTGAATGTACTTCAGGGTCTGCCTAACTTGAGAAGGTAATCTATCCGCAGTAGTAGTACCCAACTTGGGAAAAAAAGTTGAAGAACCTTTAGTAAAAAGATTGGGTTGTTGTACAGCAACACCCATTATTGCAGCTCCACTGTATGCCTGCATCTTCTTCACTTCTCCTTAAACATAACAAGGAGCACTTCCTATCAGGATGCGATATATGTATTGAAGATTCATGAACTACAAATCAACAGTATGACAACAACAGGTGACAGATCTATGAAAAATAAGAGAATCGAAAGACATATTACAGTATTTCACATAAGTACTGAAGGGTAAGACTAAAAAAGGAGCAAAAACACAGCAAATAGCACTTCCTATCAGTATTATACATACATACTCATGGATCGAACCAAAAAAATTGGAAAAACTTCAAATAAAACAAAATTAGAAGAGTTTTGTATCAGTACGCCATATATGTACTGTCAATTCATACACAAAAAACAACTGTAACAAACCTAAAAACCATAAAAGCGTCAATCAAATCGATTTGATTATCAGAATACAATCAAAAAAACAAATCAAAAGAAGAAAACCGAACAAAATAATCAAACAAGATGATTAGAAAGCATACCAGGAAACAGAAAACAAATATTCTCCTCGTAAATCATAAGAATTTTATATTAGTACACCAAATATGTACTGTCAATTCATACACAAAAACAAACTGTAAAAAACCTGAAAACATAAAAACGTCAGGAAAATCGATTTCATCTTCATAATACAATCAATAGAAGAAAAACGAAAAAAATAATCAAAGAAGATGATAAGAAAACATACATGGAAACACAACAAATCTTCTTGTCGTAAGTCATAACGATGCATCTTCTTCTTCTTCTTCATTCAAAATAAGCTAGGTTTCTGTCAATACAGGATATACGTACTGTTGTTTCATACAAAAAAACAAATCTAAAAACAACAAAATGGAACTAGTTAGATCAAATCTAATAACGAAATGAACCAAAAACGTGATTATTCATCTAGATCTAGTAAATAATCAAGAAATCAAACATGGAACTAGTTAGATCAAATCTAATAACGAAATGAACCAAAAACGTGATTATTCATCTATATCTAGTAAATAATCAAGAAATCAAACATGGAGATCAAAATCTTAATAAAACACCACAACGATTAGACCATGGATCGAACAAAAAGAACTGGAAAAACTTCGAATAAAACTTGCAGAGCTCGAACAAAAAATCGTTGTGATGATTAATATTGTAAGAACAAAAAATCCACCTACCGATTACACTTGCAGAGCTCGAACTCATGAATCGTACAAGTACCTCAAATAATCTTCACTTGCAGAGCTCTTCTCTGAAAACATAAATTGAGAGAATGAAAAAGAAACGAACGTGTGTCTTAGCTTAAAAAAACTTGCGGGGTGTTTTGGGAATTATGATAATACGTCACATGTGTCCCGCACGTGTACAGGACCTAGGCTTAAAAAATTAGGTCCAGTTTCATGTTTCCTTTTAATTATGGACCTATGCTTACTGGGCTTTAGTGGGTGGACCTTCCATTAACTAAGACTACCATAATAGTACCTACTGGTAATTCCTACTATAATTTATCATATACTATCTAAATATTTTTTTCCTACAATTGAATACTTATTTTTGTGTGTCTGCATTCCAACTTTGAATAATCCTGACAACACTAAATACAAGTTTGAAATGTTAATTAATCATTTCATCTAGAAATTAAAAAAATATATTCGTAAAATAAAAAATTAATTAATTTAGATATGCATAATATTCGTAGGAGGAAAAATCATATTTTAATCTATGTTATTAAGGTTATTATGAGATTAAATTAAAGTAATCTAGGAGAATAAGTTTCATTTCCAAGGAAATGTTTTACATTTAACTAGTATATACTAAAAAGTTTGTCAAAAAAAATTAACTTTTTTTTTTTGTTTGAAGGTGTTAAAATTCAATC
>NC_039361.1:83155029-83174984 GCF_003573695.1 Papaver somniferum | reverse complement strand
TTTTTTTAAACATTGTGTCATGTATATATATATATATTTTTATTTTAGTTTCTTTTATGATAAATCAGTATAACTGTGGAAGCTTCTATTTCGGTAAAGGTACTTACTCAATGCTAATAATCTATTAAGTAATGTTTTTTTTTCCTTATTAAGAAATAAATCTCTTGAACCAAATCAAGGTAATAAGTTATCTCTTTCTATATCCATCCATCTTTTAACTTCAATTCTTCATCCTAGATATGATTTATAGTATTGTGAGGGTTAAAATAATCATAAGTGAATGGTGTTTAATATTATCATTTATATATGGTTGTTTTTCAACCAACATAACTTATTATTGAGATGGTCACTCCTTATGGTCCAACAAAAAGTGTATCATGTTAACTATTTAAGGTATCCTTGTTAGGTTATATGTTACACTCGAAACATCCAGGAGATTATCTTCTCTAGCCGTTAAAAATAAAGGAGAAATGGAAAAAAATAGTTTGTGAAGAATAGAAAGGTAGAGAAAGAGAGAGTGAGTGGGAGAGAAAGGATAATCCATAATTTCTTGGTGAGATTTGAGTTGATCTTGAAGAAGAAGAAGAAGAAGAAGAAGAAGGGTTCTTTGCTAAGGATCTGTTTGGTTAGTGTGATGAACATTGATCCATCAATTTCCACATCTCTTCAAAGGGGAAAAATTCTCGGGTTTGTTCAAACCCCAAAAGTAAGTAATCTCTACACTTGCTATTGTTCTTATCTTGTGAATCTTACCTTTTGGTAAATGAATTTTTGATCCACCATTAGTGGTGAATGTAATGTAGGCAAACTTGTTATCCAAGTGCTATATGCACCTTAAAGAAGAGTATAACCCTAAATTATGGAGAATTTGTGTAACCCATTGATTTTCATAGTGGAAGGTTTGCTCGTGGTTTTTTACACTCACATTGAAAGTTTTTTTCAACGTAATTGTAGTATTGTGTGATTATTTCTTATATCGTCATAGCTATATTATTCTAGCATTTTGCTTATTTCTTTTGTAAATTTTGCATTGCGTCTCGGATTTATAAGTGTCTCCCAAAAAGTAGTATCAAAGCTTTTGGGTTGAGCTAATTATTTGCAAAATCTAGCACTAGTAATAGAATCATTAGTTTGATCATTGAGAACTATGTGACATAGAAGGGGAAGATTTAAGATTGATTATATTGTAAAGATATCTTTGGTCCATAGAGTGTAAGGGAGTAAGGCCTGAGAAGATAGAAGAAGAAATTTGGCGTGTTATTAACCGTAAAGTAATTGGTTTCATTCATCAATGGATTAATAATTATGTTTTTCTATTATGTGGGTAGTTAGACACTAACAAATTGTTTGTGGAAAAATTTAGAGGAGATATATGATCAACAATCTCCCTGTGCAAAATCTCTTCTATTTGCAAGGCTTGGAAGTTGAAGTACAAGGAAGGAATTTCAATAGTACAACATTTAAATGAAATGAAGGCATCATGAATCATCTGCATCTTTGGATTTTATGATTCCTGGG
This sequence comes from Papaver somniferum, assembly GCF_003573695.1. NCBI lineage: Eukaryota > Viridiplantae > Streptophyta > Magnoliopsida > Ranunculales > Papaveraceae > Papaver > Papaver somniferum. The sequence goes on along the minus strand of NC_039361.1, from coordinate 83,173,466 downwards.
GAGATACAAGCTTACAGATAGTTGGGAGACATTGCGAATGTCTTTAAGTGACTCCGCTCCTCATAAGAAGTTAAATATCACTATTGCAACAAACAATTTGCTAATGAAGAAGTTAAAAGAAGGTCATCAGACTCATCTCATTCAAAAGCTCTTGTTACCGAGAATCAGTGTAGAATGAAAGACAGAAGCCAAGTTGGTAGTAGCAAGTTATTGATGGTGGTTTTTAGCTTAGGGTTAAAATCGTAAAACCCTAGTAAGACAGTGACGTCACAGAACTTGAGTAATAATGTCTCCACCAAGCGCATTTATTGAAACCTTTAATATGTCTGCGAGAAAATTACCAGGGTACCTTTTTTTTAATGCTAATTAGGGTTTCGATAGGCCAAACCCTAATTTCAACACTACATGTGCCAATGGCATGCCGTGCCAGCCACATCTCTGCGCCAAGGCATGCCAAACATGCCAGCCGCACCACATGTGCCAATGGCATGTCGTTCCATCCACATCTCTGTGCCAAGGCATGCCAACCATGCCGGCCGCACCACATGTGCCAATGGCATGCCGTGCCATCCACATATTTGTGCCAAGGAATGCTAACCATGCCAGCCGCACCACATGTGCCAATGGCATGCCGTGCCAGCCACATCTCCTCGCCAAGGCATGCCAACCATGCCAGCCACACCACATGTGCCAATGGCATGTTGTGCCTTCCACATCTCTGCGCCAAGGCATGCCAACCATGCCAGCCGCACCACATGTGCCAATGGCATGCCGTGCCAGCCACATCTCCACGCCAAGGCATGCCAACCATGCCGCATGTGCCAATGGCATGCCGTGCCAGCCACATCTCCGCGTCAAGGCATGCCAACCATGCCACATGTGCCAATGGCATGCCGTGCCAGCCACATCTCCACGCCAAGGCATGACAACCATGCCAGCCGCACCACTGTGCCAAAACCATGCTAGCCTTTCCTTCGTGCCGCTGGCTGCCAAAACGAAGGGTTGCAACAATCAACGACTACCCTTCCATCTGAGATGCCGATCTCAGCCGTCCAAGTTCGCCACCTAACGCATGGCAACTTCCGACCCAAGGCCAAACATCACGGTTTTGCCAAAACCCTAATTTTGGCCGCGCCTAAAATATGCCAAAGCCATGCCGGCCCTACCACATGTCGTTGGATGCCAAACGAAGGGTTGCAACAATCAACGGCTACCCTTCCATCTGAGATGTCGATCTCAGCCGTCCAAATTCGCCACCTAACGCATGGCAACTTCCGACCCAAGGCCAAACATCACAGTTTTGCCAAAACCCTAATTTTGGCCGCGCCTAAAATATGCCAAAGCCATGCCGGCCCTACCACATGCCGCTGGCTGCCAAACGAAGGGTTGCAACAATCAACGACTACCCTTCCATCTGAGATGCATATCTCAGCCGTCCAAGTTTGCCACCTAACGCATGGAAACTTCCGGCCCAAGGCCAAACATCACGGTTTTGCCAAAACCCTAATTTTGGTCGCGCCTAAAATATGCCAAAGCCATGCCGGCCCTACCACACGCCGCTGGCTGCAAAAAGAAGGGTTGCAACAATCTACGGCTACCCTTCCATCTGAGATACAAATCTCAGTCATACAAACTTGCCACCAAACGATTTATGGCAATCTCTTGGCCACGACGCCAAAACCCTAATTTGGCCGAGCCAAAAGCATGCAAGCGCTGCAACCATGTCGGTTGCCAAACGAAGGGTTGCAACACTCTACGACTACCCTTCCTCCTGAGATGCATATCTCATCCGTACAAACATGCCACCAAAAGACTCGTGGCACTGTCTTGGTTGCGATGCTAACTCTTGGTCATGGCACCAACTTGGCTGCAATGCTAACTCTTGGTCATGACTCCAACCTGGCTAAGGTGCCTATTCTTTGGTCACGACACCAACTTGGCTACAAACGCCAAATACTTTGGCCACGCCACACGTAGAAACATGCTACATGTTTTCCACGAAAACACTCGAGACACCAACACATGTCACAAAATTGGGGGATGCTCATTAGGTTATTGGTTTGGCGGTTTACAACGTGCGGCGTACACTACGCCCGTTATAAGAAAGTGTCATAAGAATGAGGCGGTTAGTAAATAAAAGGAGTAATGGTGAAACTTTTATTTCATCATGGAAACATCAATTCCAGGCGTTACCCGTTACCGTTTCCTTCCATTTACTCAAACTGTTTCCAATTCTCACGAGACCAGGGTACGTTTCGTTGCGACTTGTATAAATAGGCCTCACCTATTTCCACCAAAAAACGAGTTTTGGTCAGGAACATACAACACTCAGAAATCATCTGTTATCTTTACCATCTGTTAGCTTTCACTTTCTGATACAAGTCATCGAACAACTACTCTTCCAGATTCAACTATTCTGGTTTCAACACTCTCTTCGTTTCCCTTCCCAAAACCAACCCTTCTCCTTCACTTTGTGACCGAAGCAAGTCTGGAACGTCCATTTCTTGGTTTAGGCCGGATTTGTACAGATTGATCTCTCGAATCTAAAGTAATCCCGTGCAGTACATTGTTTAGGGTTTAGACTCATTTCTCACCCACACACACGAAATTACCGAAATCAGCAGAAACCGTTTTCACCCTCAAACACAAGTCAAGGGTTAAATCAAAGTCTATAAAAAACGATGAGTATTGGAACTGACGTATGAGAGTCAAATGAATACAAGAATCTGAAGCAAGAACAACAAACAAGGAAATAAAATGATAAATAAGACGAGGTTATTGTAGTTGTTGCAACAAAAGATGATGTCATTTTATTCTTTGGTTTTAATAATGTATGTTGCAAGTTCCATTTCAGAATGGATAGTAGATTCATGTGCATTCTATCATGCTACTCCTCGAAAAGTTGTGTGTACTTCCTACAAGGATGGTCACTTTAGGTTAATCCAAATGGGAAACATCAGTGTTTCAAAGATTGTAGAAGTTGGTAATGTGAAGGATGGGACCAGTGTTGGTTGCGCATTGGTTTTCATAAATGTGCGGCATGTACCAAATCTTAGTTTGAATCTATATAATGTCACATGGAGTGTTAGATGATGAAGGGTGCACCGATTATTTGGGAAATGAAAAATGGAAGATAACCAAGTTCTCAATGGTCATTGCAAGAGGCAATAAATTGGGCACTTTGTATAAAAGACAAGTGAAGGTGTTGAAAGGTGAGTTGAATGTTGTTGACAAAGATTCAACCTCCAAGCTGTGACATAGAAGACTTGGTCATCATAGTGAGAATGAATTCAAATCCTCACCAAATGCCAAAGGCATGTAATTGTGTAAGTGCACTCATTGTTTAGTATAAACAAACTAGAATTTATTTTCATAAAGTTTTACTCAAGCGCAATTCTGGAATTATAGAGTTTGTTTATTATGATATATGTGGACCTTTAAGCGTCAAAATACTTAGTGGTGCTGTTTATTTGGTTACTTTTATATATGATGCTTCAAGGAAGGGTTGGTCATATGCATTCCAGGCCAAATATGATGTTGTTCCCATGTTCAAGGTTTTTAACAACATGGTAGAAAAAGAAGCATGTAAATCAGTTCCCAGGAATGCACATACATGAAATATCACATCGCCTATGCCGAACGAGATAAGAGCACTTAACAGCGTGAAGAGAAGTTCATAGCACGTGTAAAGATACAATCCTAATGAGTCACTATTGAGGTAAGAGATGAAGTTGCAATAACTGAGAAATAACAGAAGGAATGCAAAGATAAGGTTCAAATAAAAAATGTGACACCTTATGGGAAGGAAAGTTTAACTTTCTAATATCAATGCGATGATATCGCATAGAGATAACGTAGATGTTAGGCGAGAAAAAGGGCTTTATTAGTTTTCATCTCCTCTGTAATATTAGATGTCATCCATTACGTAAATGAGTTAATAAAGATACAATATAACTCCTACAATATTCCAAAGCCGCACTTCCCACAAAGATTTGGAAATTAAGCACAAGTTCAATTAAGAACTCTCCCCCATTAAATGTCATTCCCGAAAGAACAACAAGAGCGACCTTTCTTTTACAAGAAAATAAGGATTTATTTGGAAATTAACAAATTACATGAAACATGAATTTGTATCCAGAAATACTCGAAAAAATTAACCACAAGAAAATATCATAGATTCATTTAATCGGAATTGCTCAACATAAGAAAAGTTACGGAGCCGTATAATACTTTCGCATAAAAATGGATCAGGGAAAGATTGATACTGCGGAATATTCAAAAGTTCATTAAATTTTACAACAATATTTGCACAATGACACAATAGACTTAACTTTTGAGCATATATGAGATAATCATAGTTCACGGACATGACACACATATCTCATAACATATTTTTTCAATACATAAAATCAATAAAGATTAATACTGTAAAATTATCTTCCAAATAACTTAGAATTTAAATAAATAAATCTAAAAACATTGCAATACGAAAATCCGTTGGAAATAGCAATGTGTAATCACAATATTTGCTATTCCAAACCCTAGTTATCCTTCTTAAAATACAAGAATAAATTCCCATAAGAAGTTTCATAGGCATTAAGATTCATGAAAAATTATTTATCGTCCCCGAACTCCTTGTCGTCAACAGACATTGGAACATAAGGTTCATGATGAAATGAGTCAATTTCAACAAACCTTCTTGACTGATTCCGAACTAGGGTCTTCTGAATTTCAAGCGTTCTTAGAACAATAGCCTTTATTTGCTGTATCTCCATCCTAGTTTGTTTCAACTCTTCAAGAACACCAGAAAACTTCTGAAGATTTGAGGGGTTAGCTCTTGGTTTCTTCATATTCTTCCTTTTTCTCTTCAAAGTTGTAGAGGAATGAGACTTACCTTTTTCCTTCATGATTGATGGATTAACAATCATATTCACATCATTTCCATCAGAAGATATGATGCTTGGAGTCTCCATTTAACTATGGTATTGTAAGGGAAATACACAAAAATAACTCCACAAGCAATCTTTTGATAAAAAGAGTTTTCAGGGAAGGAAAAAAGAATATAGGGTTACAGAGCCTATATACAGAGTAAGTAGGATTCACGTACGAGCAACTTTCAACCCTTGAAAATGTAGAATTGTCGATTTTAACCCTATTTTAATGATTAAACAGGGTAAAACTTTTCAATACCATTTGAAGATATGAAAGGATCGACAGAAACCCGGGAAACAAAAAGAAAAAAAAAAAAATTCTTTTCCTAAAGCCCGATTGTGCAAAAACTCTTGTCTCTTTGAATTCGGGAAAAAGAGACAAGATGCACCTTTAACACATTTAAATTGTGTTAGGGTGAAAAATAATTTTTCCACCATGTGATTCCTGTACGAAAATATTAGTGCCCTATCTCATAGGTCGTTTAGACCTAGTTCTTTTCTGCAAAGGTCTAACTTTTCCTTGGGAAATTAACTTTTTCGGAGATGAGTTAAATTTACATACCTCAGACGGATTTAACTTCAAACCAAGTTTGAGCTTGTTTGCTAGACGATTTTCTCTCCGTTGCAGTTTCTAGACATATCTTAGTTTATGTTTGTACTTGAAGCAATTAGAGAGTTCATGACCCTTAATAGTACAATAAGAACATGTCAATGTGGAGGATGGTTCAGGCACCATAGACGTACATGCTGCTAAACAGATTGAAGTACCTGAAACATGTGAGATAGAATTTTCAGTAGATAGAGTAAAATCCATTTTATCCTCCAGGGCGGTCAAAGAAGTTTCTCCAGAAAGAATGTCAAGATTGATATGAGTATTGCTACAATCATCAAAATTGATATTTCCACAAAGGAGTGCTACACTTGATTTTTCGTTTTCAGATGAATCATAGTGATTATACATTTCATCAAGAGTTATAGCAAGACCTTTGTTTCCAGTGTATTTTCTAAGATTTGGACACTCATTAGAAAAATGACCAAACCTTTACACTTGAAGCAATGTGGCATATCCTCATCATCCGTGTCGACAGTATTCCTGTTTTTGGGAGGAACACGATCATGAGGTTTAACTGATGATCTAGGTTTATCTCTGATGAACCGTTTACTTCTCTTCAAAAGAAGATCTCTAAACTGTCTTGTGATCAGAGAGACTGAATTGTCAAGATCTTCATCCGAGAAATCAGTCTCAATAGGATCAACCATAGAGTTTCCAATACTTTTACTTTTATCAAGTAATTTAGTGTTCTTTTGTGCTTTGAATGCAATATCCTTTCCCGATTTGGATATGTGCTCATGATCAAAGATCTTAATTTCCAAAAAGAGTGTTTCTGGAAAGTGTATCAAGGTTATTTTCTTCAACGATGACATGTTTCTTATAATCATATCTAGCTGACAACAATCTGAGAATTTTCATCACGATGTCCTTTTCAGGAATAGTCTTACCCAATGAAAAAAATGCATTAACAATTTCAGACACTTTGTGATTAAACTCATCAAATTAATCATCATCCATACGAAGGTTTTCCCAATCAAAATTTAGGTTTTCAAGCCTAGCTTCTTTTTCACAGGTATTCCTTTCAAATACGGTTTCTAAGATATCACAAGCATCTTTAGACCAAGTGTACGTAGTCACATGGTGTTGAAGATCTGGGGTAATGGTATGGATAATAGCATTTAAACCGTCAAAATTTTTCTTTGCAGCGAGAATCTCGACCGTTCATACTCACCAATATCCTTCAGAATAGTTACACCGTTTACTGTAACTATTGGAGGATTATAGCCATTAACAACATAAACCCATGATTGAAAATCACGTGCTTGGAGAAACGCACGCATAACAATTTTCCACCATAAATAATTCGAGCCATCGAAGGCTGGCGGTACGTTTATTGAGATAGCACTTCTGTCCATAGAGTCGGATTGCTACAAACATAGAGTTATAAGGTCTTTAACGTGTTTGATTGCTCTGATACAATTGAAAAATATGGGGTCTAACAACCACACACAATATTTCGTTCGGCCATCTGAATGGACTAACTCCAATATAATTCCAAGAGAATCAACTAGACAGTCAGACTCAATCGAGTAAAGATATCCAAGAGTTGTATCTCTATTACTCAATACAATCTGCAATCGAATAGATAAGAATAAGTGAGCCTGATTGATATGAGAAATAACTTGAACGTTATCAAAAACCAATGTTCAAGTGTCAATCAAATACTACCCAACAAACAAGGTCGGATTTCCAAATTGATTGAACTACGCACAACCTAATGCGGAAAAGAAATAACATAGACACCAGAAATTTTGTTAACGAGGAAACTGCAAAGTGATACTTCACTATTTCCGGTTGGAAAATATCACTTTTCCTAAAGTAGAGGTAATGCTCTATCATTGGACTTATCTTAAATGCTTATGCGTTTGTTCACTCTGGGACCTTTAAACTTTGGATCTAGGCGCCATTTCCTAAGACTTAAGACGGCCCTGCTGCAGGAAAATATTCAATATCCGGTTCTGGCGGACTTCAAACTATATACGCTGTGTTTGTCATTCTTCGTGCGTCTAACAATGAGGTGTATGTATAGCTTTCTAAAAAAAATGTTAATGCCGTTTTCAACGAAAAATAGTTAACCAAGATCAGGCCCTTGCAAAGTCTTCTGGGTATATGCGGTTGGGAGCTAATGCTTACACAATGAAAGGTCAATTAGAGAATCCGGCACAGAGCTACAAACCGGGTTTGGCTGACAAAAAACAAGCTCTGGTGAGAGATGGTTCCAAATTTAGGTGAGGTATCTTGCTCAAGCCTTTTCACAAAAGGTAAATTTGAAGAGATTGAAAAGAACTTTAGTACAATAGGTTGTTCAAGCCAAAATAGTACAAAGCGTATAAATCTAAAGCCCGCAGTTCAGAATTCAAATCTCATTTCTACCAAGCCAAGAAGAGCTAAAAGAGTAAGAAATTACGGTCAGAGAATCATTAAGAAGATTGGAAGCCTGTACAAAGTAAAATCTGCAAGAATTTGAATTGCACCTCTGAAATCCTGCAACAGACTAAGATTTGTACATTAAAATTAAATCTGAAATAACAGCCTTAGATCACTAAACAGGTCAGAACTGAACTTTAAACATGTATACAAAAACCTGGTAAAGATGAATAAGACATGAATCATTGCTATGGCATATACCAAACAACCTACGACTCGTTCTAATCATTTTATATTCAAAATACGACTCGTTACAATCAAGACTTATAGTCTTTAATCAAACACAGGGAATAACTTGGATGGTACCAAAGACCAATATCCAAGATCAATCAATGACAATCAACAACCAAAGGTTGGATTACTCTAATTGATGATCTAACGCACAACCTGTATTATTTCAATTATAAAGATAAAGCAATATAATGCGGAAATTGAAATAACACAGACACCAGAAATTTTGTTAACGAGGAAACCGCAAATGCAGAAAAACCCCGGGACCTAGTCCAGATTGAACACACTGTATTAAGCCGCTACAGACACTAGCCTAATCCAAGCTAACTTCGGACTGGACTGTAGTTGAACCCGAATCAATTTTCACTGCTCCAAGGTACAGTTATGCTCCTATGCCTATGATCCCAGCAGGATACTGCGCACTTGATTCCCTTAGATGATCTCACCCACAACTAAGAGTTGCTACAATCCAAAATCGTAGACTTTGACAATAAACAAATCTGTCTCATACAGACTAGTCTATCAAAGGATCAATCTGTCTCCCACAGATAAACCCTAAAGGTTTTGTTCTGTCTTTTGATAATAATCAAGGTGAACAGGAACCAATTGATAATCCGGTCTTATATTCCCGAAGAACAGCCTAGATTAATCAATCACCTCACAACAATCTTAATCGTGTGGTAGTGAAACAAGATGTTGCGGAATCACAAACGATGAGACGAAGACGTTTGTGATTACTTTTTATGTCTTGCCTATCGGAGATATCAATCTCAAGCCAATAAATCTGATTGTACTCGCATGATAGAAGATGCAAGATCAGATCACACAACTACGATAAAAGTAGTATCGGTCTGGGTTCACAATCCCAATGAAGTCTTTAAGTCGTTAACCCAGTTTGAGAAAATAAAACCAGAGGTTAAAGGAGAATCTACTCTAGTGTGCAAACTAATATCACACGTAAGGTGTGGGGATTAGTTTTGCACAATACTAGATGTCTCCTTTATATAGTCTTTCAAATCAGGGTTTTGCCTTGGTCACAAAGCAAACAATATCCACTGTTAGATGAAAACCTGATTTAGATTCAAGCTAATATTTCTCAACCGTTAGATCAAAAACTTAGCTTGTTACAACACACTTGAAAATGCACACTTCTAGGTTTGTTAACCGTACCCAAACGTATGCACTTGTTGGTTAAATAATAGTTAACCAAAAGGTTAGCCATATGAGCATTTCATATCAACTATGTTCTTCTTCACCATAACTAATTCAAATGACGTCAAATGAACTAGTTAGAGAGTTGTGCCATTGCAAGGAAATATTATGTACTACACAAGACACAATTGAAGCAAAGATGATTTGATTCACTTGAATCCATGAACTTTTATAGCCACGGTTTGCATACTGCATTCCTTAGTCTTTTTAAGTTTAAGTTCAGAAATCATTTTCAGATATATAACCTTTCTCAAGTTCGCAGACTAGGTTCGCGGACTTAAGCAACTGGTAGAGTTTACAAACTCCAGCAGAAAATCTCGGCAAAAGACCTTCCGCCGGTTCGCGGACTGAGCTAGTTTTTCAACTCCAGCAGAATTTCTATGGATGAGAAGTTCGGCAGTTCGCGGACTGAGTTCACGGACTTGGCAACAAGCCATTCTTCCGGTTTCTCTTGATCAACAAAGTTCGCAAACTTTGGTTCAAGGAATAGGACTTATAGATAAATGTGTTTCCACAACAATGTTTATGTCCATCATTGGTTATGTAATCTGAACTCTCATTTCAATCATTGAAACATTCTTAGAGGACGTTATATAGTTGTTACACCATTTCTCGTCAAAGCAATTTTCATAGTGATTGAAACATATCATGACTTTCGTCACTAGGTAAAGATAAACTTGATCGAAGTGAAAAGTTTACCAACACATATTTTGAGATATAGATAGGCGAGGTATACTCGACTCTAAATACCAAATGTGTATAATCCAAGTCTATATATATAGCATGAGACTTCTTGTCTCAAAGAGTAGGAGATAGAGTAGATAGACTTTTGAGTGACAGATAAGTTCAAGTCTTCACATACCTTTTTGTCGAGAAGTTACACCGGTTCCTTGAGTAGTTCTTCTTCTTGTATGATGAATCGTGATGAAGTCCTTGAGCTCAACTACACTTTCTATCCTAGTCCGAGATTTAGCTATAATAGACTAGAAATCAAGACTTATAGTTTTGATCACTAACATTGAAAAACATGCTTGGGATAGCAACGCATGCGAGGTTGACCGAGCAATGCTCTAACAGTTATCCTTCTTAAAAACATAAGAATAAATTCTCATAAGAAGTTTCCTAGACATTGATACTTTTAAAAAAATTCTTTATCGTCCCCGAACTCCTTGTCGTCAACAGCCATTGGGACATAAGGTTCGTGAAGAAAGGAGCTGATATCAACAAACCTTCTTGACTGATGTCGAACCAGGGCCTTCTGAATTTAAATAGTCTTAAACACAAAAGACTTTATTTGCTGAATTTCCTTCCTTGTTTCCTTCAACTCTTCAAGAACATCAGAACACTTCTGAGAATTTGAAAGAACATCTCTTGGCTTCCTCACATTCCTTATTTTTCTTTTCAAAGTTGGAGGTAATGTAGATTTATCTTTTTCCTTCATGATTGATGGATTAACAATCATATTAACATCTTTTCCATCAGTCGACATAATTCTTGGAGTATCTATATAAGTGGAATTGTGAGAGAAAATCACAAGATAATCTCAACAAGCAGTCTTATGATAAAAAGAGTTTCTTAGAGAAGGAAAAGAGAATGTAGGGTTACGGAACCTTTATACACTTAAAAGATTCACGTACCCACAATCTTACCCTAAAAAACAGAATTGTCTATTTTAACCCTCTTTTATTGATTAAACAGGGAAGACCTTTCCAATATCAATTAAATATGAAAATCAGCATGAATTCCAGAAATTACAATGCTCACAGAGAAAAAACACGAAAAAAGAAAATCAAAACAATCTAGAAGACTTTAATTTTCCAAAATCCTGAGGTGTGCAAAATCTTGTCTCTTTTGATCAGACACATGAGACAAGATGCACTAACCAACCCAATTTTAGTTGTGCTGGGGTGAACAATAATCTGTCCATGTTAGAGCACTGCTCGGTCGAACTCGCGTACGTTTCTATCTCAAGCATGTTTGTCAATGTTAGTGATCAAAACTATAAGTCTTAGTTTCTAGTCTACTTATAACTAAGTCTTTAACTAGGATAGAAAGTGTAGTTGAGCTCAAGACTCCATGGTGATCATCATACCAAGACGAAGAACTACTCAAGGAACTGGTGGAACTTCATCGATTAAAAGGTATGTGGAGAAATGAACTTATCTGTCACTCAAAAGTATATCTACCCTATCTCCTATCTTGAGACAAAAGTCGTTTTGCTATATAGACTTTGATTATACACGTTTGCTATTTCGAGTCGAGTTTATCTCGCTTATCTATTTCTCGAAATATGTGTTGGTAAGATTTCGCTTTGGCCAAGTTCATCTTTACTAGTGACGAAAGTCATATTAATTTTCAATTACTTTAAAATTGCTTTGACGAAAAATAGTGTGTGAACAAAAACTATATAACGTCCTCTAAGAATGTTTCAATGATTGAAATGAGAGTTTAGATTATATAACCATGGTTGAATATAAACACTGTGTGGCAACTCATACGTGTATAAGTCCTTATTCCTTGAACCAAAGTATGCGTACTTTGCTGCTCAGGAAAACCGGACTAGAGTCCGCATACCAAGTCCGCGAACTGTCGGAAGTTCACATCCCGTGAATTTCTTCAGGAGTTTGTGAACTGAAAACAAACTTATTACGGGTACTTAAGTCCGCATACCAGTATGCGTACTTAAGTTGGTTATTTTCTAAAAACGATTATTCGTGAACTTAAACTTATATAAACTAAGGAATGCAAGTTTGCAAACCGTGGCTATAAAGTTCATGAATCGATTCGAGTGAATCAAATCGTTTTTGCTTCGATCGTGTATTGTATACTTCTATAAGATATAAGCAATTGAACAACTCTCTAACTAGTTTATTTGAGTCATTTGAACTAGTTATGGTAAAGAAGAATATGGTTGATATGAAAGTGCTCATATGGCTAACCATTTGGTTAACTACTGTTGAACCAACTATATGTACATGTTTGGGTACGGTTACACAAACCTAAATAAACATGCATTTCATTTGTGTGTAACAAGCTAAATTTCGATGTAACGGTTGAAAGATATTAGCTTGAATTTAATCAGGTTTTCATCTGACGGTGGATATTGAATGCTTTGTTACTAAGCTAACATTGATTGCAAACCCTGATTTGAAAGACTATATAAAGGAGAACTTTAGCAACTGGGAAACCTAATCACCACACCTCATATGTGATACTAGTTGTGTTAGCTAGAGTCGATTCTCCTTTAACCTTAGGTTTCTACCGAGACCCTGTAGGTTAACGACTTGAAGACTTCATTGGGATTGTGAAGCCAGACCAATACTATTTATCTTGTAGTTGTGTTATATGATCTTGTTGTTTTTATCGTACTAAGTACAATCGTAATATTGGCTTGAGATTGATTTCTCCGATAGGCAAGATATAAAAGAAGTCACAAACATCTTCGTCTTATCGTTTGTGATTCCGTAATATCTTACTTCGTTAGTCGATTAAGATTATTGTGAGGTGATTGATAATACTGAGCTGTTCTTAGGGAATATAAGTCTGGTTTATCAATTGGTTCCTGTTCACATTGATTTATCAAAAGATGGAACAAAAACTCGTAGGTATTTCTGTGGGAGACAGGTTTATCTATTACCGTAGACTTTTCTGTGTGATGTAGATTTGTTTATTAAAGTGTTCGACTTTGGGTTGTAGCAACTCTTAGTTGTGGGTGAGATCAACTAAGGGAATCAAGTGCGTAGTATCCTGCTTGGATCAAAGATGTAAGGAGCGCAAATGTACCTTGGATCAGTATGAGATTGATTGGGGTTCAACTACAGTCCAGAATGAAATTAGTTTGTAGTAGGATAGTGTCTGTAGAGGCTTAATATAGTGTGTGTTCAATATGGACTAGGTCCCGGGGTTTTTCTGCATTTGCGGTTTCCTCGTTAACAAAACTTCTGGTGTCTGTGTTATTTCTTTTCAGCATTATATTTTGTTATATAATTGAAATATCACAAGTTGTACGTTGAATCAATCAATTGGGAAATCCAACCTTTGGTTGTTGATTGAAATTGATTGATCCTTGAACATTGGTCTTTGGTACCATTAAAGTGATTTCTCTTGTATTCAATTGGACTCGCAGATTTCTATTTGCTTGCGTAAGTATTGAATCGAGAAAGTGAGATACAACTCTTTGATATACTTTTATTAAAATTGAGTCTGACTGTCTAGTTGATTATCTTAAAAGTATGTTGGAGTTAGTCCATACAGATTTCTAATCGAAATATTGGGTGTGGTTGTTAGACCCCTGCCTTTTCAATTGGTATCAGAGCAGGCAAACACGTTTAAAGACCTTACAAGTCTTTGTTTGTAGCGATCCGACTCTATGGACAAGAGCACTATCTCTGATAAACGCATCACCAGAAATAAAAGTCTTGTCTCGATTTTATCTATTAAAGATAAAGATTCGTCAATCTCAAATATAGATGAACCACGTGTTCTGACGAGACAGACATACACTGACATATGTTCTACCGATTACCCTTTAGAAGAGTCTATCTCTATTAATGAAAGGGAAACATCTGAAGAGAGTGAACTAATTCTAAATCTTGTTAGAATCCAAGCTAATAGATTTAATCGGTTTAAAAATCATGTCAATGTTCTTCTTGGTGTAGTAAGAGACTGCAATTCCAAAAACGCTGAAGTTCAGTCTTCACGTATCCTACTTGAGGCACACCTTGAAAAGGATGTTTTGGAAATTGAACATCGCTTGAGTAAACTCTTTATTCAAGGATATGTCAAAAAATCCTCTACACCATTTACTTCTCTTGAAACCAAAAGAGCTCCAGTTTCAGAAGTAAAACAGGAATCCCTTCCTATTAATAAGGATGTACTTGCAATCTCCATTAATCAAGGATGTTGCACATCAAATGGGAGGAAGAAATCTTAAAACGACGATGTTAAGACGAAACCTTCTAATCACCTTCATGATCAGAAAGTATGTCTCTTTTGTGATTCAAAAGGGCCTGTTAAGCTAAAGAGAAACATTAGGTTGAATAACAATTCCATTGTTCAACTTCAACACACCTTAGACTTAATTCTCAAAGGTGTAACTGACATTCGTATGTCTAAACCAATTAGTTTTCGTACTTACCCTGTGTATGCTACCAGGAAAGTCAGTTCAATGAGTTCCTCGAATGCTCAAAAGTAGAACAGACGTCTTAATAAAAATCGTCTAAGGAAAGATCAAGTATTTTCTTCTGTTAAAAGAGGAGATAACATTACCTCTGATGTGAAAATAATCCCAGGAGAAAGGAGAAAATATGATAATATGAGAAATAACCTGAAGGAGATAATTGAAGACTATAAAGAAATTGTCAACAGGTTGTCAACCTCCTCAAGTCAAAATTCTTTTGGGTTTCTTGACAAAGGTATTGGGTTCGATTCCAAGGGAAGGAAGAAAAGAACCCAAGTAGAAGATGATCATCCAAATACCTCATGTTACTATGCCTCTACACATCAGGATGTTGAGAATGAGGATATGGTTTTTGCTGAAGTGGTTCATGATTTTCTTAAATATTTTGAGGAAGCGAAACTGCAGCTCGTTGATACTTTGAAGAGTCTTGATGTGTTAAGAACTAAGTTGAAAAAGGTTACTTCTGACCTTGGTCTCATAAAGACACATGTCAAAGATCTTCTCAATGAGGATATATTCTCTGAAGAAGCAGTAGATGTTGTCAATCACAAGCTCAAAGACCTCAACGCTCGTGAGGATCCCAAATTGTCTTTTTGCCTTTAGTTCGTGTTCGGCTTTGGCATAGGTTCTGTTTTTTTAGCTTGTTGATTTTATTTATCTAGTAAATCTTCTTATGAAAATTTTATTCTTGTGTTTTTAGGAAGAATAAGTAGAGTTTGGAATAGCCATTATTGTGATTACACATAGCTATGTTCAACATTTTCATCTTCATGTTTTTAGGTTTATTTGTTTAAATTCTAAAAAGTTGTTCGGAATATGATTTTTTCAGTATTAATCTTCATGGTTTTATATATTGCAATTTATTATGGGATATGTGTGTTTGTGTCCGTGAACTATGATTGTCCCATATCTTGTCAAAAGTTAAGTCTTTCATATGTCGATATGCATGTATTGATAAAAGAATGAATGAACTTTTGACATTACAAAAGTTTGAAGCCTATTATATGTCATTATGCAAATATTGATGGAAGATAAGATGAACTTTTGTTTACAAGGATTATGTCTATTGTATGTCATTGTGCAAATAGTGATGGAAAATAGAATGAATCCTTGTCTATTCCGCAGTATTGATCTTCCCTGATCCATATTTTATGTATATACTGTACGGCTCCGTAAGTTCTCTTATGTTGAGCATATCCGATTGAATTAATCATGGGTTCTCTTGTGGTTAATTTAATTGATTATTTTTGGATTCAAATTCATATTTGTATGGGATTTGTTATGTCCAAGGAAATCCTTCTTTTCTTGTGAAAGTAAGGTCGCTCTTGTTGTTCTTTCGGGAATGACATTTTACGGGGGAGAGTTCTTAATTGAACTTGCGTTTAATTGCCAAATCTTTGTGGGGAGTGCGGTTGTGGAATATTATAGGGGTTATCTTGTATCTTTATGAACTCCTTGATGAAAGCATTTATCTTCGGATATATGATTGCATCTAAAAAGTTGATATGCGCTTTCTTTTGGTCATGAAATATCTCTATGGAAATTTCATTAGGATCCCACTAGTTTTCGTACCTTTGCCAATTTTATTGACAAAAAGGGGAAGAATTAGTGTGTAGTTCACACTACAAATACATATGGTTTTCGGATCATTATTTAAGGGGGAGTGGTTTCCATGTGAGATGGAGTATTGACTAAGGGGGAGTGATACATTTCACCATAGTATTGTTGCCGAAGTTGTGACACAATTGAACTTTGATGCTGTGTAATAATACTATGACACTGTATAACAATGATTGAGAGCTATTGTTTTCTCATTGTTATAGCTACAGATATTCAACAACGATGATGCTGAATTGAATACTTTTAAAATCATTGGAGTACTTGGAAGTGACGAAGATTTCGAGTAATGTTGAAGAACCAAGAAGATCGGGCATGTGGAAGAGAAGCTACAAAAGTTTATTTATCTATTTTTGTATTCCATATATATTGATAGTTTTGTCACTAAAATTGACAAAGGGGGAGATTGTTAGAGCACTGCTCGGTCGAACTCGCATGCGTTGATATCTCAAGCATGTTTGTCAATGTTAGTGATCAAAACTATAAGTCTTGATTTCTAGTCTACTTATAGCTAAGTCTCGGACTAGGATAGAAAGCATAGTTGAGCTCAAGACTCCATGGATAACACCATACAAAGACGAAGAACTACTCAAGGAACTTGTGGAACTTCATCGACTAAAAGGTATGTGGAGACTTGAACTTATCTGCCACTCAAAATTCTATCTACCATATCTCCTATCTTGAGACAAAAGTCGTTTTGCTATATAGACTTTGATTATACACATTTGCTACTTCGAGACGAGTTTATCTCGCTTATCTATTTCTCGAAATATGTGTTGGTAAGCTTTCGCTTTGGCCAAGTTCATCTTTACTAGTGATGAAAGTCATATTAAGTTTCAATTACTTTAAAATTGGTTTGACGAAAAATAGTATGTGAACAACAACTATATAACGTCCTCTAAGAATGTTTCAATGATTGAAATGAGAGTTTAGATTATATAACCATGGTTGGATATAAACACTGTGTGGTAACTCATACGTGTATAAGTCTTTATTCCTTGAACCAAAGTATGCGTACTTTGCTTCTCAGGAAAACCGGACTAGAGTCCGCATACCAAGTCCGCGTACTGTCGGAAGTTCACATCCCGTGAATTTCTGCTGGAGTTTGTGAACTGAAAATAAACTTAGTCCGGGTACTTAAGTCCGCGTACCAGTATGCGTATTTAAGTTGGTTATTTTCTAAAAATGATTATTCGTGAACTTAAACTTATACTAAGGAATGCAATTGAACAACTCTCTAACTAGTTCATTTGAGTCATTTGAACTAGTTATGGTAAAGAAGCATATGGTTGATATAAAAGTGCTCATATGGATAACCATTTGGTTAACTACTGTTGAACCAACTAGATGTACATGTTTGGGTACGGTTACACAAACCTAAATAAACGTGCATTTCATTTGTGTGTAACAAGCTAAGTTTCGATGTAACGGTTGAAAGATATTAGCTTGAATCTAATCAGGTTTTCATCTAACGGTGAATATTGAATACGTTTTTACTAAGCTAACATTGATTGCAAACCCTGACTTGAAAGACTATATAAAGGAGAACTCTAACAACTGGGAAACCTAATCCCCACACCTCCTGTGTGATACTAGTTGTATTAGCTAGGGTCAATTCTCCTTTAACCTTAGGTTTCTACCGAGACCCTGTAAGTTAACGACTTGAAGACTTCATTGGGATTGTGAAGCCAGACCGATACTACTTTTCTTGTAGTTGTGTGATCTGATCTTGTTGTTTTTATCGTACTAAGTACAATCGTAAGATTGGATTGATATTGATTTCTCCGATAGCCAAGATATAAAAGAAGTCATAAACATCTTCATCTCATCGTTTGTGATTCCGCAATATCTTCTTTCGCTACTCTATTAAGATTAGGGAAAAATATCGTTTGGTCCTTTTTTAGGTGGGTCCATGTCAGTTTAGTCCTTTGGGAAAATGCCTGTACTGTTTGGTCCATAATTATTTAAAAATATTAAATGGACAAAAGTACCCTTCCATGTTAATCTCTACTTTTTTTGGTTGCAGTTCATTCGTCAAAATGAAATCCTGTTAATTTCTACTTATTTTTTCAGAAATCACTTATATAAACCAGAGTTCATTCCAGAAATGAAATCCATATAAAAACCTAAAAAAACAGAGTTCATTCCGGAAATTAACTCCATATAAAAACCTAAAAAAACAGACTTCATTCCGGAAATGAACTCCATATAAAAACCAAAAAAAAAA
>NC_039361.1:83087321-83154807 GCF_003573695.1 Papaver somniferum | reverse complement strand
AAAAAAAAACAGACTTCATTCCGGAAATGAACTCCACATAAAAACCCAAAAAAACAGAGTTCATTCCGGAAATGAGCTCCATATAAAAACCCCAAAAAAAACAGAGTTCATTCCGGAAATGAACTCCATATAAAAACCTAAAAAAACAGAGTTCATTCCAGAAATGAACTCACCTAAAGAAAACAGAGTTCATTTATGGAATGAACTGAAACATCGTCATCTTCAAAACAACAGCAGAAATAAATTCTTCATCATCTTCAATAGCACGTCGTCTTCAACAGTAGCAGCAGACAAAACAAACAACAACATATATTTATCATCAAAAATCAATCACCTTCTTCAACAACAACAAATCTCGAATTCTTCATCGTCTTTAAACAAACAGATCTCGTAATCTTCAACTGCAGATCTTTAACGTCTTCAACTGCAGATCTTTATCATCAAACAACAGCCGCAACACCAAAATATTATCTTCTTCACCGTATTTCACAGCAAACAACAAACGAAAAAAATTAGTAACCCAATCTTCAAAATCAGCAGTTTAACAACAACAACAGAAAAGAGAAGTGAATAATAAGAATCTCAACCATTTTTTACTGTATAATAAACATAAATATAAATCAAACAAAATCAAGAAATCAAACTCCATTTTTTTCTTTCATTTCTTGATTTTTTCTAGAGAGAAGAAGAAGAATGCGACGAAGTTTTCATTGCGGACCTAGGTTTTCTTTAATTGAGAGACGTAAAACCAAACAGTAGCAGATCTCGAAGTTTTCTCTGTATAAAATCTTCATCTCAATCTTCAAACAAAACAGCAGCAGGAAAAAAAATCAAATAAGAGAGAAAGTAGATCTGAAACTAAGAGAGAGAAAGTGAATCTGAAAATAATATTATTTTCCATTGATTTTTTGCATATATACGGGTCCCCAAAAAATGATATTTTTGTCCCTACCAGACCAAAATTACATCATCCATGACGTCATCTTCGGACCAAACCATAATTTCTAGGACCAAACTATAATATATTTTACCAAAAAGGACCAAACAGACAGTTGACTGGGTCAACTGGACTAGACTCATCCTAATATATTATTCCTAGGACCATATGATATTAACTACTTAAGATTATTGTGAGGTGATTGATAATACTGAGCTTTTCTTCGGGAATATAAGTCTGGTTTATCAATTGGTTCCTGTTCACCTTGATTTATCAAAAGATGGAACAAAAACTCGTAGGTATTTCTGTGGGAGACAAATTTATCTATTACCGTAGATTTACTGTGTGATACAGATTTGTTTATTAAAGTCTTTGACCTTGGGTCGTAGCAACTCTTAGTTTTGGGTGAGATCAGCTAAGGGAATCAAGTGCGTAGTATCCTACTGGGATCTGAGACGGAAGGGGCGGAACTGTACCTTGGATCAGTGTGAGATTGATTGGGGTTCAACTACAGTGCAGACTGAAGTTAGGTTGTACTCCCTCTGTCCTAAATTATATGTCCTAATTTCTACTTTGGTATGTCCATATTTATTTGTCCGCTCTGTTTATAGACATATTTTTCCCTTCAACTATCAAATATACCCTTTATTTTTAATAATCATAAAATCATTTTTAATATAAACTTAAATCAAAATCTTAAATATTATCATTATATATAAGGAAAAAAACTTACTCAATATCTTTGTATTAATTGTCATTCCTATTTTAAATAAAAACACTTATTAATAGTTATAAAGATTTGTAGGTTTAGAATGAGTAGTTGATTATGGGTACAAGTTAACATGGCTATATACATGGGAAAAGATCAAAAGAATTTAAGACAAAATCTCAAATTCATGGTCGAGTATATCTAAAGAGGAAATAATCTACAATTTCAATTTTTTTCCCTCTCAAATAAAAATTCCAAAGGCTCCAAAGTTTTAGTGCGGGAAACCAAAATCAAATGGAGGAAAAATAATTTCTTAAATTGTGGATTTCATAATAAAAGCAGTATAATTTGCTTTTATTTCTTAAAACATTTCCTAAGATAATAATACTATCCAATTTAGAATTTTTTACATTAATAATTTTAGTTTTGGTAATAACATAACATTAAATAGGCTAGTCAAGGGCTAGTCATGACATTTAAAGGATTTCCTTAATATCTTGACAAAGTCAAAGCGGACTGTTAATTTAGGACGGAGGGAGTAGTAGGCTAGTGTCTGTAGTGGCTTAATACAGCGTGTGTTCAATCTGGACTAGGTCCCGAGGTTTTTCTGCATTTGCGGTTTCCTCGTTAACAAAACTTCTGGTGTCTGTGTTATTTCTTTTCCGCATTATATTTTGTTATATAATTGAAACATCACAGGTTGTGCGTTGAATCAATCAATTGGGAAATTAAACATTTGGTTGTTGATTGAAATTGATTGATCCTTGAACATTGGTCTTTGGTATCGTTCAAGTGATTTCTCTTGTGTTCAATTAGACTCGCAGATTTCTATTTGCTTGAGTAAGTATTGAATTGAGAAAGTGAGATACTTTGATATACTTTTATTAAGATTGAGTCTGGCTGTCTAGTTTATTCTCTTAAAAGTATATTGGAGTTAGTCCATACAGATTGCTAATTGAAATATTGGGTGTGGTTATTAGACCCCCGTTTTTTCAGTCCACCATATCCTTTTCGAAAGGAAATCATAGAACCCTGTTTCTCATAGTGTTTAGACCATATATTACTTTCTATTGATCTAGTCTTTTCTTTGGAAACTAACTTCTTCGAAGAAGAGACGCGTTTACATAACTCTGATGATTTCTGAACAAGTTTTAGTTTGCTTGCTAATCGATTCGCTCTTCGTTGAAGTTTGTTGACATTTCTCATTTTGTGTTTGTACTTGAGACACTTTGAAATTTCATGACCTTTGAGAGAACAATAAGAGCATGTCAACCTGGAAAATGATCCAGACGCCCGAGATGTGTACGCGGCTACATACATAGTGGAACCTGAAAAATCAGAAAAAGAGTTTCCAATAGAAACAGGTAGATCAATTTTTTCATCCAGAACGGTTGATATTTCTTCTGAAAGAATATCAAGATTGATGTATGTATTGCTACAATTATCAAAATCAATATTTTCACAAAGAAGTGCAACACTTTAATTTTCGTCTTCATTAGAATCATAATGGTCAGACATTTCATCAAGAGTTGCAGCTAGATCTTTGTTCCCAGTGTATTTTTTACGATTATGACACTCATTTTCAAAATGGCCAAAACCTTTACACTTAAAGCACCGAGGCCCTCGTCATCAGTTTCATCATTATCCCTTGTTAGAGCATTGCTCGGTCGAACTCGCATGCGTTGCTATCTCAAGCATGTTTGTCAATGTTAGTGATAAAAACTATAAGTCTTGATTTCTAGTCTACTGATAGCTAAGTCTCGGACTAGGATAGAAAGTGTATTTGAGCTCAAGACTCCATCGAGATCATCATACAAAGACGAAGAACTACTCAAGGAACTGGTGGAACTTCATCGACTAAAGGTATGTACACACTTGAACTTATCTATCACTCAAAAGTCTATCTACTTTATCTCCTATCTTGAGACAAAAGTCGTTTTGCTATATAGACTTTGATTATGCACATTTTTTATTTCGAGCCGAGTTTATCTCGCTTATCTATTTCTCTAAATATACGTTGGTAAGCATTCGCTTTGGCCAAGTTCATCTTCACTAGTGACGAAAGTCATATTAAGTTTCAATTACTTGAAAATTGCTTTGACGAAAAATAGTGTATGAACAACAACTATATAACGTCCTCTAAGAATGTTTCAATGAATGAAATGAGAGTTTATATTATGTAACCATGGTTGGATATAAACACTGTGTGGTAACACATATGTGTGTAAGTCCTTATTCCTTGAACCAAAGTATGCGTACTTTGTTGCTCAGGAAAATCGGAAAACTAGAGGCCACCAAGTCCGTGTATTGTCGGAGGATCCCATCGCGAGAATTTTCGCTGAAGTTTGTGAACTGAAAACAAACTTATTCCGGGTCTTAAGTCCGCGCACATAAGTTGGTTATTTTCTAAAAACGATTATTCGTGAACTTAAACTTATATAAACTAAGGAATGCAAGTTTGCAAACCGTGGCTATAAATTTCATGAATCGGTTCGAGTGAATCAAATTGTTTTTGCTTCGATTGTGTCTTGTATACTTCTACAAGATCTAAGCAATTGAACAACTCTTTAACTAGTTCATTTGAGTCATTTGAACTAGTTATGGTAAAGAAGAATATGGTTGATATGAAAGTGCTCATATGGCTAACCATTTGGTTAACTACTGTTGAACCAAATAGATGTACATGTTTGGGTACGGTTACACAAACCTAAATAAACGCGCATTTCATTTGTGTGTAACAAGCTAAGTTTCGATGTAACGGTTGAAAGATATTAGATTGAATCTAATCAGGTTTTCATCTAACGACGAATATTGAATGCTTTGTTACTAAGCAAATATTGATTGCAAACCCTGATTTGAAAGACTATATAAGGGAGAACTCTAGCAACTGGGAAACCTAATCCCATACCTCCTGTATGATACTAGTTGTATTATCTAGAGTCGATTCTCCTTTAACCTTAGGTTTCTACCGAGACCCTGTAGGTTAACGACTTGAAGACTTCATTGGGATTGTGAAGCCAGACCGATACTAATTTCTTGTAGTTGTGTGATCTAATCTTGTTGTTTCTATCGTATTAAGTACAATCGTAAGATTGGCTAGAGATTGATTTCTCCGATAGGCAAGATATAAAAGAAGTCACAAACATCTTCGTCTCATCGTTTGTGATTCCGCAATATCTTCTTTCGCTAGTCGACTAAGATTATTGTAAGGTGATTGATAATATTAGGATGTTCTTCGGGAATATAAGTCCGGGTTATTAATTGGTTCCTGTTCACCTTTATTTATCAAAAGACGGAACAAAAACTCGTAGGTATTTCTATGGAAGACGGATTTATCCGTAGACTTTTCTGTGTGATACATATTTGTTTATTCAAGTCTTCGACTTTGGGTCGTAGCAACTCTTAGTTGTGGGTGAGATCATATAAGGGAATCAAGTGCATAGTATCCTGCTGGGATCAAAGACGTATGCAGCGCAACTGTACCTTGGATTAGTGTGAGATTTATTGGGGTTCAACTACAATCCAGACCGAAGTTAGTTTGTTGTAGCCTAGATTCTGTAACGGCTTAATACAATGTGCGTTCAATCTGTACTAGGTCCCGGGGTTTTTCTGCATTTGCGCTTTCCTCGTTAACAAAACTTCTGGTGTCTGTGTTATTTCTTTTCCGCATTATATTTTGTTATATAATTGAAATATCACAGGTTGTGCATTGAATCGATCAATTGGGAAATCCATCCTTTGGTTGTTGATTGAAATTGATTGATCCTTGAACATTGGTCTTTGGTACCGTTCAAGTGATTTCTCTTGTATTCAATTAGACTCGCAGATTTCTATTTGCTTGAGTAAGTATTGAATCGAGAAAGAGAGATACAACTCTTTGATATAATTTTGTTAAGATTGAGTTTGACTGTCTAGTTGATTCTCCTAAAAGTATATTGGAGTTAGTCCATACAGATTGCTAATCGAAATATTGGGTGTGGTTGTTAGACCCCCGCTTTTTTAATTGGTATCAGAGCAGGCGAATACGTTTAAAGACCTTATCAGTCTGTGTTTGTAGTGATCTGACTCTATGTACAGGAATATTATCTCCATAAATGTACCACCAGTCTTCGATGGCTCAAACTACCTATGGTGGAAGATTGCTATCCATGCTTTTCTTCAATCTCGTGATTTTCAAACATGGGTACGCGTTGTTAATGGCTATGATCCTCTGGTTAATGCAGATGACGATGTATCTATACCTAAGGATATTGGTAGATATAGTCCAGAAGAAATCCTTGCTGCAAAGCAAAATTCTGACGGCTTAAATGCTATCATACATGCCATTACCCCAGATATTCAGCACCATGTGACTACGTTCACTAAGTCTAAAAAGCCTGGGATATCTTAGAAACCGTATTTGAAGGAAATACCAGTGAGAAAGAAGCTAGGCTTCAAAACCTAAATTTTGATTGGGAAAACCTTCGTATGGCAGATGAAGAAACATTTGATGAGTTTAATCACAAAGTGTCTGAAATTGTTAATGCATCATTTGCATTGGGTAAGACCATTCCTGAAAAGGACATTGTGATGAAAATTCTCAGATCAATGCCATCTAGATACGACTCTAAGAAGCATGCCATCGTTGAATGAAATAATCTCGCAATGCTGTCCAGAAATACTCTGGTTGGGAAGCTAAAGATCTTTGATCATGAGCATACGTCCAAGTCTAGTAAGGATGTTGATTTAAAAGCACTAAAGAACACTAAATTACTTGACAAAAGTAAAAGTGTTTACATCTCCGAAGATGATCTTTCTGAGACTGATTCATCAGATGAATATCTTGACAAGTCAGTCTCGTTGATCACAAGACAGTTTAGGGATCTTCTTTTGAAGAGAAGTAAACGGTTCTCAGAGATAAATCCAAGTCATCACATAAACAACATAATCTGTTCCTCCTAAAAAAAGGGATAATTGTTAGAGAATTGCTCGGTCGAACTCGCATGTGTTGTTATCTCAAGCATGTTTGTCAAGTTTAGTTGTCAAAACTATATGTCTTGATTTCTAGACTACTTATAGCTAAGTCTCAGACTAGGACAGTTAAGTATAGTTGAGCTCCAGACCCCACTACGATCATCTTACGAAGACGAAGAACTACTCAAGGAACCGGTGGAACTTCATCCGACTAAAAGGTATTTGGAGACTTGAACTTATCTATCACTCAAAAGTCTCCCTCTCTATCTCCTATTCTTGATACAAAGTCGTATAAATATGATAGTTTTCATACATACACATTTGCTATTTCGAGCCGAGTTTACTCGCCTATCTTTTTCTCGAAATATGTGTTGGTAAGCTTTCGCTTTAAACACTTTTCATCTTAACCCGTGACGAAAGTCATGATGACGTTTCAATCTTGAAAATAGCTTTGACGACGATAGTTGTGAATAATGACTGTTATAATATTATAGAAGAATGTTTCAATGATTGAAATGTAGAGTTGAGATTACGTAACCAACTATGGATATAAGCATATATAGTGTGTTCACACATTAGTGTATAAATACATGTGCCGGAAACCAAGTGTGTGCATACGGTATTGGTGAAGGAGACAGGTTGGGGTTCGAAAACTTCCGCTGAGTTTGTAAGTTTGCAAACTGTTAAACCAGTCACCTTAGGTACGCATACCCATAGGCGTACCCACGAAAGTTTTCGACCGAAAAATTCTGCTGAGTTTGTAAACTCAAATCCGGTAACTATGGTACACGTCCCCATACGCGTACCCAAGCTGGTTATATTTCTCAAATCGGAAGTTCAGGAACTTAAACAATAAATCAATAAGGAATGAAATCTTTGCAAACCGTGGCTATATTTTTCATGAATTGATTCAAGTGAATCAAAACGATTTTGTTTCAATTGTGTTTATTCTTAAAGACCTAAGAAATTGAACAACTCTTCAACTAGTTCTTCTGAAGTCATTTGAACAAGTTGTGAAGAATATGAATACGGTTAATATGAAAGTGCTCAAATGGCTAACCATTGGTTAACTATTTGTGAACCAACCAAGTGTACACGATTCGGTATGGTTACTCAAACCTAAATGAAATACATTTCATTTGTGTATGACAAGCTAAGTTTCGATCTAACGGTTGAAATATACTAGCTTGGTTAAATCAGGTTTTTCATCTAAAGGTGAGTATTGAATACACTGCTACCAAGGTAACTTAGATTGGAAACCCTGATTTGAAAACTATATAAAGGATATCTAGCACCAAAACTAATACCTACACCTCCTGTGTGATACTAGTTGGTTTTGCTAGAGTCGATTCTCCTTTAACCTTAGGTTTCTTCTCGAGACCCTATAGGTTAACGACTGAAAGACTTCATTGGGATTGTGAATCCAGACGAAACTACTTCTCTTGTAGTTGAGCGATCTGATCTTGCCATTTTATATCGTACGAGTTCAATTGAATAATTTAATTGAGATTATATCTCCGATAGAGCAAGATAAAAAGAAATCACAAACATCTTTGTCTCATCGTTTGTGATTCCACAATATCTAGTTTCGCTACCATACGATTTAGATTATTGTGAGGTGATTGATAATTCTAGGCCTTTCTTCGAGAATATAAGTCCGGGTTATCGATTGGTTCCTGGTCACTTTGATTTTATCAAAAGACGGAACAAAACTCTTAGGTTTATCTATGGGAGACGGATTTTCTATTGTCGTAGAATTTTCGGTGTGATACAGATTTGTTTATTAAAGTTTTAGACTTTGGGTCATAGAAACTCTTGGTAGTGAGTGAGATCAGCTAAGTGAATCAAGTGCGTAGTATCCTGCTGGGATCAGAGACGTAAGGAGCGCAACTGTACCTTGAATCGGTGTGAGATTGATTAGGGTTCAACTACATTCCAAACCAAAGTTAGTTTGTAGTGGGCTAGTATCTGTAGCGGCTTAATACAGTGTGGTGTTCAATCTGGACTAGGTCCCGGGGGTTTTCTGCATTTACGGTTTCCTCGTTAACAAAATTTCTAGTGTCTGTGTTATTTCTATTCCGCATTAATTTTTGTTATATAATTGAAATATCACAGGTTGTGCGTTAAGATGAATCAATTAGAATATCCAACCTTTGGTTGTTGATTTAAATTGATTGACACTTGGATATTGGTCTTTGGTACCATCCAAGTTGATATCTCTAGTATTTGATAAAGACTCGCAGATTTCCATTTACTTGAGCAAAGATCAAATCGAGAGATTGAGATATTAACTCTTTGATATACTTTTATCTAGATTGAGTCTGACTGTTTAGTTGATTCTCTAGAAAGTATATTGGAGTTAGTCCATACATATTGCTAATCTAAATATTGGGTGAGGTTGTTAGACCCTCGCCTTTTCAATTGGTACCACAGCTGGCAAACACGTTTAAGACCTCAAAAATCTTTGTTTGTAGCGATCTGACTCTATGGACAGAGGTGCGATCTCTATTAATGTACCACCAGTCTTCGATGGCTCAAACTACTTATGGTGGAAAATTGCTATGCGAGCTTTTCTTCAAGCACGTGATTTTCAATCATGGGTATATGTAGTTATGATGCTCCCGTTGTGGCAATAGGTAACGCTACTGTTCCAAAGAATACTGACGAATACGATGCTGCTGAGATACTTGCTGCAAAGCAAAACTCCGACGGTTTGACTGCCATCATACATGCCATTACCCCAAATTTTCAGCACCATGTGTCAAATTGCACTAGGTCTAAAGATGTGTGGGATATCTTAGAAACCGTATTCGAAGGAAATACCAGTGAAAAGGAAGCCAGGCTTCAAAACCTAAATTCCGATTGGGAAAACCTTCGTATGGTAGATGAAGATTCATTTGATGAGTTTAATCACAAAGTGTCTGAAATCGTTAATGCATCTTTTGCATTGGGTGAGACTATTCCTAAAAAGGATATTGTGATGAAAATTCTCAGATCGCTGCCATCTAGATACGATTCTAAGAAACATGCTATCGTTGAAGGAAATAACCTTGATACTCTCTCCACAAATACTCTGGTTGGGAAGCTAAAGATCTTTGATCTTGAATTACAACAGCGAGAGAAACATCATTTGGTAGTAAACTCTGTTACCAAAATTGATAAGAAATCTCGTTGCCCAAGAGTGATTGAAAAAAACGAGAATAGCTTTAATTCATCTCTTTCATTGTTAATACAACAGCTGAAAAAGACACCCAGACAGAGTAAAAGAAAGTCTCAAAAGAAAAATAATTCAATCAATAAAGGGAAAAATAAAGATCAAAAGAACCATGAAAAAATTCTTGTTTAAGGTGCTATAGAAGTGTTCATACTTCAAAAAATTCTAATGAGAAGGTTAAGGAGTTAATAAAGGCTTGGATGGCCACTCTTGACTACTGTCCGGAGGAAGAAGTCTGTGTATGTTCCATTAACTTATTTGTTGATAATCACATGTGTCTTCCAAATAGTCCAGTTCACTCCAAATTACTCGATCCTGTCCATAGTCTAATGAAAAGGATTGAATATTTGGAAGTTGAACTTTCTGTTCTGAGACAAGAAATTGCAAGCGTTCGCAATAGTGATTCCCATAAGAAATACCATCCCACAATTATTTCTTCTCAGCAAACTATGCCTCACTCTGTATCTAACGAACAGAATGATATAGATAACCATGAAATTGTTTCAAAAAACTTTGATATCTTGTGTGAAAATTAGGTTCATCTAGATAATATAAGCACAAAAAATCAAGAAATTGCCCCCTCAATCAAAATGTGCTTGAAAAGGAAGAAAAATAAATCTTCAAAATCTTCCATATGTACTTGTAAAAGCACATGAGAGAATTCTAAGACTACTCGTAGCCTACAAAGATCAACAAACAGAGATATCAAAACTGCTCTAAGACAAAGAAGTAAAACTCTTAATTTTGTTCACACAAAGGCAGAACGGAAACAAGAAATATGTACAACCCTAAGATGGATACCTCTCAATCCTGTTTTGAATAAGGAGAAACTCATTCTGTAGTAAAAGTATAAAATGGTTCTTGTACCCTCTCCTTTTTACAAGAACCATATCCTACTAAGAGGGTTGTATTTATGTACTTAGTCTGGTTGGTTTAAAAGCGTTCATAAACGGTTTTCCCTATAAAACTGTTACTTGGTAAAAGATCTTCTTGGAATATCTTCTTCTTTTTAAAGATAAGAAGTCTCTTCCTCCGAATACTGAGCATTTGATTTCTCTCTTTTACCATGTCCTCTTCCAGTATCTCAAGCAAAGAGAGTGATGTGTGGACTGTTCTGTTTCCATCTAAGAAAATTCGTTTCGACTCATCGGAAAATGAGTTATGCTCAGAAAAACGTGATGTATCCTTTGATGAAAATCCATTTGTATCCCAGTTTGAGAATCTCTCCTTGACCATGAATCTCGTTTTGGAACAAGTAAGTGCTCTGAAAAACGAACTGGTGTTATCATCCAAAAGACTGGAAGAAAAGATTGAAAACCCTTAATCAAGGATTGATCTGATTGAACATGAGCTTGGTGAATATAGGGAATACGATAAGAATTCTCAAAGTAAGTGAAATATTATTTATCTAGGAAACTTCTTAAGAGAATTTTTATTCTTGTTTTTGTTTAAGAAGGATAACTAGGGTTTGGAATAGCCATTATTGTGAGTACACATAGCTATGTCCAACGTTTTCATCTTGCAATGTTTTTAGATTTATTTATTTAAATTCTAAAGTAATTTGGAAGATGATGATTGCAGTATTAATCTTTATGGTTTTATATATTGCAATATGTTATGGGATATGTGTGTTTGCGTATGTGAACTATTATTGTCCCATATGATGTCAAAAGTTATCTCTTTCATATGTCGATATGCATGTATTGATACAAGATCGATGAACTTTTGACAAACAAAAGTTAAGCCTATTATGTCAATTCTTTGATGGAAGATAAGTTAAAATCTTTTATTTACAAAGATTATGTCTATTATATGTCGTTATGTAAATAGTGATGAAGATAGAATGAATCTTTGTATATTCTGCAGTATTGATCTTCCCTGATCCATATCTTATGTATATACTGTGCGTCTCCATAAATCTTCTTGTGTGAGCATTTCCAACTAAACAAATCATGAATTCGTTTGTGATTAATTTGGTTGTGAATTCCGATTAAATTAATCATGGGTTCTCTTGTGATTAGTTTAATTGAGAATTTTGGATAACAAAATCATTTCTTTTGTGGTTTTGGTGTCCAAAGAAATCCCTCTTTTCTTGTAAAAGTAAGGTCGCTCTTGTTGTTCTT
This sequence comes from Papaver somniferum, assembly GCF_003573695.1. Taxonomy (NCBI): domain Eukaryota; kingdom Viridiplantae; phylum Streptophyta; class Magnoliopsida; order Ranunculales; family Papaveraceae; genus Papaver; species Papaver somniferum. Next base: position 83,142,871 of record NC_039361.1, on the reverse strand, counting down.
TCAGGAATAACATCAAATGGGGGAGAGCTCTTTTGAACTTGCGCTTAATTTCCATATCTTTGTGGGGAGTGCGGCTGTGGAATAGTTTAGGAGTTATCTTGTATCTTTATAAACTCCTTGATGAATGCATTTAGCTTCGGCTATTTGATTGCATCTAAACAAAGTTGATATGTACTTTTCTTTGGTCTTGAAGCATCTCCGTGAAAATTTTATTAGGATCCCGTTTCGTACCTTTGCCAATTTTATTGACAAAACGAGGGAGAATTAATATGTAGTTCACACTATAAATACATATGGTTTACGTGTTTTACAGATCATTATGTAAGGGGGAGTGGTTTTCATGTTGAGATGAAAGTATTGACTAAGGGGGAGTGATACATATCACCATAGTATTGTTGTCGAAGTTGTGATATAAGAACTTTGATACTGTGTAATAATACTATGACACTGTGTAAAAATGATCAAAAGCTTTTGTTTTCTCATTGTTATGGCTACAGATCTTCAAAAACTATGATGCTGAATTGAACATCTATGGAATCATGGGAGTACTTGGAAAAGACGGAGTTTCGAGTAATGTTGAAGCACCAAGGAGATCAAGCATGTGGACGAGAAGCTACAAAGTTTTATTTATCTTGTAATCCATATGTATTGATAGTTTTCCACTAAAATTGACAAAGGGGGAGATTGTTATAGAATTTCTCGGTCGAACTCGCATGCGTTGCTATCTCAAGCATGTTTGTCAAGTTTATTTGTCAAAACTATATGTCTTTGAAAAAGCGGGGGTATAACAACCACACCCAATATTTCAATTAGCAATCTGTATGGACTAACTCCAATATACTTTCTAGAGAATCAACTAGACAGTCAGACTCAATCTAGAGAAAAGTATATCGAGGAGTTAATATCTCTCACTTGATTTGATCTTTACTCAAACAAATAGAAATCTGCGAGTCTTTATCAAATACAAGGATACTAACTTGGATGGTACCAAAGACCAATATCCAAGTGCCTATCAATTTAAATCAACAACTAAAGCTTGGATATTCTAATTGATTGATCTTAACGCACAACCTGTGATATTTCAATTATATAACAAAATATAACGCAGCATAGAAATAACACGGACACCAGAAATTTTTTTAACGAGGAAACCGCAAATGCAGAAAAACCCCCGGACCTAGTCCAGATTGAACACCATATTGTATTAAGATGTTCCAGACACTAGCCTACTACAAACTAACTTCGTTCTGGACTGTAGTTAAACCCTAATCAATCTCAAACTGATTCAAGGTACAATTGCGCTCCTTACGTTTCTGATTCCAGCAGGATACTGCGCACTTGATTCCCTTAGCTGATCTCACCCACAACCAAGAATTGCTACAACCCAATGTCGAAGACTTCAATAAAAAAATTTGTATCACACAGAAAAGTCTATGATAGGTAAATCTATCTCCCGCAGATAGACCTAAGAGTTTTTGTTTCGTCTTTTGATAAATCAAGGTGAACAAGAACTAATTGATAATCCGGACTTATATTTCCGAAGAACATCCTAGTATTATCAATCACCTCACAACAATCTTAATCGTATGGTAGCGAAACAAGATGTTGCGGAATCACAAACGATGAAATGAAGATGTTTGTGATTTCTTTTTATCTTTCCCTATCGGAGATATAATCTCAAGCCAATTATTCAATTTAACTCGTACGATAGAAAATGGCCAGATCAGATCGCTTAACTACAAGAGAAGTAGTTTCGTCTGGCTTCACAATCTCAATGAAGTCTTTCAGTCGTTAACCTACACGGTCTCGGGAAGAAACCTAAGGTTAAAGGGAATCGACTCTAGCAAACTAACTAGTATCACACAGGAGATATGGGGATTAGTTTTTCCAGTTGCTAGATGTATCCTTTATATAGTTTTGAAATCAGGGTTTGCAATTAAGTTACCTTGGTAAAAAAGCATTCAATATTCACCTTTAGATGAAAAACCTGATTTCTCCAAGCTAATATCTTTCAACCGTTAGATCGAAACTTAGCTTGTCATACACAAATGAAATGTGTTTCATTTAAGTTTGAGTAACCGTACCTAAACATGTACACTTGGTTGGTTCACAAATAGTTAACTGAGGTTAGCCATATGAGTACTTTCATATCAACCATATTCATCTTTCTCATAACTAGTTCAAACGACTCATAAGAACTAGTTGATAGAGTTGTTCAATTGCTTATGTCTTTATTCATAGACGCAATTGAAACAAAATCGGTTTGATTCACTTGAATCAATTCATGAACAATATAGCCATGGTTTGCAAAGATTGCATTCCTTATTGATTTATTGTTTTAAGTTCATGAACTTCCTATTTGAGAAATAACCAGCTTGGGTACGCGTACGAGTACGTGTACCTTAGCTACCGGATTTGAGTTTGGAAACTCAGTAGAAATTTTCAGTTCAAAAACTTCCGTAAGTACGCGTACCTAAGGTGACTGGTTTTCCAGTTTGAAAACTACAAACTCCAGCACAAAATTTCGGTTAGAAAACTTCCGCCAGTACGCGTACCCAACCTGTCTCCTTTACCAATGTCGCATGCACAAGTGCACACAATTGGTTTCCCGCACATGGATTTATACACTAATGTGCGAACACACTATATATGCTTATATCCATAGTTGGTTACATAATCTCAACTCTACATTTCAATCATTGAAATATTCTTCTATAATATTTTAACAATCATTATTCACGACTATCGTCATTAAAGCAATTTTCAAGATTGAAACGTCATCATGACTTTCGTCACGGATAAAGATGAAAAGTGGTTAAAGCGAAAGCTTACAAAAACGTATTTCGAGAAAAATATAGGCGAATAAACTCGGCTCGAAATAGCAAATGTCTATGTATAAGAACTATCATACTTATACGACTTTGTCTCAATAATAAGAGATATAGAGATCGACTTTTGAGTGATAGATAAGTTCAAGTATCCACATACCTTTTAGTCGGATGAAGTTCCACTGGTTGCTCAAGTAGTTCTTCGTCTTCGTGATATGATCGCCATGGAGTCTGGATCTCAACTACACTATTCTGTCCTAAACCGAGACTTAGATATAAGTAGTCTAGAAATCAAGACATATAGTGAAAAATCGGGGGTCTAACAACCTCACCCAATATTTCAATTAGCAATATGTATGGACTAACTCCAATATACTTTATAGAGAATCAACTAGACAGTCAGACTCAATCTAGATAAAAGTATATCAAAGAGTTAATATCTCAATCTCTCAATTTGATCTTTACTCAAGCAAATGGAAATCTGCGAGTCTTTAACTAATACTAGATAGATAAACTTGGATGGTACCAAAGACCAATATCCAAGTGTCAATCAATTTAAATCAACAACCAAAGGTTGGATATTCTAATTGATTAATCCTAACGCACAACCTGTGATATTTCAATTATATAACAAAATATAATGCGGAATAGAAATAACACCGACACCGGAAATTTTGTTAACGAGGAAACCACAAATGCATAAAAACCCTGGGACCTAGTCAAAATTGAACACCACACTGTATTAAGCCGCTACATACACTAGCCTACTACAAACTAACTTCGGTCTGGACTATAGTTGAACCCTAATCAATCTCACACTGATTTAAGGTACAATTGCGCTTCTTACGTCTCTGATCCCAGCAGGATGCTACGCACTTGATTCCCTTAGATGATCTCACCCACAACTAAGAGTTGCTACGACCCAAAGTCGAAGACTTTAATAAACAAATCTGTATCACACGGAAAAGTCTACGATAATAGATAAATCTGTCTCCCACAGATAAACCTAAGAGTTTTGTTCCGCCTTTTGATAAAATCAAGGTGAACAAGAACCAATCGACAACCCAGACTTATATTCCCGAAGAACAGCCTAGAATTATCAATCACCTCACAATAATCTAAATCGTATGGTAGCGAAACTAGATATTGCGGAATTACAAACAATGAGACGAAGATGTTTGTGATTTCTTTTTATCTTGTCCTATCGGAGATATAATCTCAAGTCAGTTATTCAATTGAACTCGTACGATAGAAAATAGCAAGATCATATTGCTCTACAAGAAAGGTAGTTTCGTCTGGCTTCACAATCCCAATGAAGTCTTTCAGTCGTTAACCTACAGGGTCTCGAGAAGAAACCTAATTTTAAAGGAGAATCGACTCTAGCAAACTAACTAGTATCACACAGAAGGTGTGGGGATTAGTTTTTCCAGTTGCTAGATGTCTCCTTTATATAGTTTTCAAATCAGGGTTTGCAATCTAAGTTACCTTGGTGACAAAGTATTCAATATTCACCGTTAGATGAAAAACCTGATTTCTCCAAGCTTAATCTTTCAACCGTTAGATCGAAACTTAGCTTGTCATACACAAATGAAATGTGTTTCATTTAGGTTTGAGTAACCGTACGATAGAAATCAAGGTGAACAAGAACCAATCGACAACCCAGACTTATATTCCCGAAGAACAGCCTAGAATTATCAATCACCTCACAATAATCTAAATCGTATGGTAGCGAAACTAGATATTGCGGAATTACAAACAATGAGACGAAGATGTTTGTGATTTCTTTTTATCTTGTCCTATCGGAGATATAATCTCAAGTCAGTTATTCAATTGAACTCGTACGATAGAAAATAGCAAGATCATATTGCTCTACAAGAAAGGTAGTTTCGTCTGGCTTCACAATCCCAATGAAGTCTTTCAGTCGTTAACCTACAGGGTCTCGAGAAGAAACCTAATTTTAAAGGAGAATCGACTCTAGCAAACTAACTAGTATCACACAGAAGGTGTGGGGATTAGTTTTTCCAGTTGCTAGATGTCTCCTTTATATAGTTTTCAAATCAGGGTTTGCAATCTAAGTTACCTTGGTGACAAAGTATTCAATATTCACCGTTAGATGAAAAACCTGATTTCTCCAAGCTTATATCTTTCAACCGTTAGATCGAAACTTAGCTTGTCATACACAAATGAAATGTGTTTCATTTAGGTTTGAGTAACCGTACCTAAACGTGTACACTTGGTTGGTTCACAAATAGTTAACCGAGGTTAGCCATATGAGTACTTTCATATCAACCATATTCATCTTTCTCATAACTAGTTCAAATGACTCATAAGAACTAGTTGATAGAGTTGTTCAATTGCTTAGGTCTTTATTCATAGACACAATTGAAACAAAATCGGTTTGATTCACTTGAATCAATTCATGAACAATATAGCCACGGTTTGCAAAGATTGCATTCCTTATTGTTTTAAGTTCATGAACTTCCGATTTGAGAAATAACCAGCTTGGGTACGCGCACGGGTACATGTACCTTTGTCGATGGTAGTTTTTAGTTTAGGGTCAAAGTCGTAAAACCCTATATTTAGCGTTGTCATCCTGCAAAGGAATAAAGGTCGTTTGAAGGTAACGAGTGCTCGAACCTCTTTACTTATACATGTATTGAAAAACTCAGTATATATATGGAATTTATTCAGAGTGGTGCGCGTGGTAGCAATCCCAAATATTCTGTGAATTCTACTTTATGCCAGCATTATTAACTAATACATGACTCGCCTGGTATTTTTCCATGCTATGTTCCCAGCCGAACTCTCAATACTGACATGACATGACGATCAATGCTCACTCTCAGCAGAGTAGCATGAATCTCCGAAAGTGCTAGTATTTGGATCCGTACAAAAATACTCATACAGGCTACATATCTCTCTGACTAAGAAATCAACGCGTTAACACGCTTTTTAATTAAAGTTAGCGTGATCGAACACATATTTATTCCTTAAAGAAAATCTATACTGTTAATATCAGTCTCAGAAACGATCACGGCCACACAACTTGGCCGCACGATTTAACGAGCATAGATTACTTCTAACATAACTAGGCAATCACCGTAGTGACCACCGACGGGCCCACTAGCGCCCTAGTCGATCGAGTCTCACTCCCCACAGCCACAAGTGCTCCGAACGTCAACCCTAAAATGGGTGTTCGAGATATTTGAAAGAAAGCTCCAACGATCTAAGACCGTTAAAAAGGGTCTTAAATACATCATGACCGTCCAAATTTTCCATCCTTGTTGGACGACCGAGATCTTCCATGGAATGATCAAAGAGACGCCAGCATGCACATTGGCGGCCCAACTCTCCCCTTGCCCGATCGATTTGCCCGCAGCAAGCCTATAGGGCGCTAAATCGATTGCCCAAACTCGAGCAAACGCGTTGTGAGCAAAATCCTAATTTAGGTCGCGGCAATACACAACTGTCGCAGATCGATCATGACCGTCCAACTTAGCCGACCTAGTTAGACGGCTTGGATCGCATCTCGAGCAACCAAAGAAGTGCCAACGTGTTCACCGTTGGCCTAACTTCTCCCTTGGTCGATCGACCTCTCCACGGCAAAACCAGAGCATACCAAATCGTTTGCCCAAAGTAGCTTAAACGCGCTGCTTTGAAAACCCTAAAATTGCGTTTGCGGCAACGCCCTACTGTCGCAAATCAATCGCAACCATCCATCTTCGTCGGCCTAGTTGAGCGGCTTAGATTTAATCTCAGGTGCCCCGAAGATGTCAGTGTGATCACCGTTGACCCACCTCTATACATGGCCGACCGGCCTGTTTGAAAAATTTCTCGATGTCCCAGAACGCACGCTCAAAGAGGGGTTGGCTGTGCAGCTTCAAACCCTAAAAAATAATCAGCGGCAGTGTTCAACTGCCGCAAATCTCTTGTCTGACCAACTTTGCTAGCTTGGTCGGACGGTTGATCACCGGTCACCCCTCTTCCACGAGCAGTGATCGACCAAAGTGATGGCGTGTCTCTAGAGCCACCAAATGATCACCCAAAAGTGGTCGATCATGCTACCTCCTTTAAGACGCTTATCCGCGACTTATTCAATCAAGCTTTAAAACAGCGATGCAACATACACATCGATTATTTTGAGCTGCTTGCTTAAAATCCATGCTTCACATGCATCGAATACATGCGATATTTTATAAATATCGTCTTCATAAATAATTTAGTTATTTAACCTAGCATCACCTTGTGTTATTATTTGCGGCAAGTCCCACGGCTTGGCCCACCTGCTCGAGACATCAAACATGTCACAAACTGGGATACTTACTGGGGTATTGGTCTGGCGGTTTACAGCGTTCGGCGTGCAACGCGCCATTATGGGAACGTGTTAGGAAAGAACGGACGGTTAACAATGATGGAGTAGTGGGTGAAGGTGTGACCACGCAATAATCACCACCTCTTACACAACTCCATTACTCCACTACTTAACCTCCTCCACTTCCTACGAGATCAGGGTTGCGCTCAAATGACTTGTATAAATAGGTTCAACCTATCTGGACAACATGGGGATAAGTGTGATCAACACAAGTAGCCAGAAACCATTTTATGATACACAGGTCATAAACAGCCACACCTTCATAATTCAACACTCTGATCTCAAACACCTTCTCCGCTACCTCCCTAAGATCAACCCTTCTCCTTCACCTTGAGACCGAATTGAATCTGGAACGACCATTTCTTGGTTTAGGCCAGTGATAGACGCATTTATGTGTCTAATATAGCCCAATTGTATATTGTGTTAGTACCCATTTTTTGTACTTATTATGGCTTTTTATGTCCCTGTAGGTATTTCCGGAGAAATAAGCTTTTGCGGCGAAATTGGCTAAAAAAAGTGGTTTTTGCGCTCGTGGGAGAAAATTACTATACGGACTCTCACTTTGGATAAGGGGTAACCTAATTACTAAGGGGTGACCCATTTCCAGGCAGCTGCTAAAGGGACACCAGAACTGGATAGGGGGAGGTCTTCTTCAAATTTCAAATACTGGTTTTTGGCGGGAAAGGCCATGCATATCGCTGTTGAATTTTGATCCGATTGTTGGAGCTGTTTTAGGGAGATTAAACACCGGAAATTGATTGGGCTGGACGTGATATGGATATAGAATTCTAGTATGGATGATTTCATGGGCTTAATTGGGCTAGAATATCCGGGAGAAGCAATCGAAGTTAAAACAGAGAGACGTGTCCTGTTGTGCACTTTCAAAGATTTTTGAGAGATTTCTGGAGGACTTTGACGATGGATTAACATGTACACGGTCTTATTCAAGTCTAGGGAATAGTTTGGTAGCTATTTTATAGCTAACAGCACGTGAAAAAGCTCAACAGAAGGGATTATTCTCTCAACAGCACAGAGAAGAAAAAGAAAAGAAAAAGTCGGAATTTATACGAGATATTTGGGGTCTGTGGGATATATAAGAGTGGTTTCAAGTCATAAAAAGGGTTAGAAAAGTTTAGAGAGAAAGAGGAGAGAGTTCAGAGCCGAAACAAGGAGATACCATTGATTGTTGCTGCTGTTGCTACGAGGAGGAAGAACGTGAAGAACAGACTATCCAAGGCCGTCGTTTATCCACAGTGACATCGACTGTCACTTGTGGGTCGTAGTTCTTCAACGACAACAGCACTTCAGCTTTGTCGTTGATTCTGGACGCCTTCTGTGGGTCGCAAAATTCTGTTTTACATCATTTGCTTGTCTTTCTCTTCATTGTAAAACACTTTTGAGCATCAATGAAATATTTTGAGAGGTTTTCCAACATGATGAGCAGCTAAATTCTTGGTGATTGAGGCAATGGAGGATCTATTCACTCATGTTTGATTGGTAAATTCTTTTTATAAATTCTTAATTATTTATTTTATTTAATTCACTTGGATCAATAAAAAAAAAGAGATAAAAATGGTTTTCTTAATTAGTTGTGAATCAGTTTGATGTTTTATGCTTAGAATTAATTCTTTGATAAATCATGCTTAAGGATTACAATTTAATATTTGGACACCTTATAGATTAAGAAGTGATTTAATGAAAAAAGAGCTAGATAATAATTATGAAATATTTTTGTAACCAATCAACTTGAAGTAATAGTGAATCCGGAGCCTTAGTCCATTTTAAATCTTGACATCACTCTTTGAAAATTAATTTGCTTTATTTTTATTAAAAAAAAAAAGTTACCTTCACAAGTTCGAAAAGAACCCCTTTTACCACTACAACTACAATCACTTTTGATAAACCATCAGCCAGAGTCTTACTGATTGATTTCTCGAACCTAAAAGCATTCCCGTGCAGTGCATTTGTTTAGGGTTTGAACTCGTTTCTCATCAACACACCCTAAATTACCAAAAACAGCAGAATCAGTTTTTACCCCAAAACAACCTTAGCTACCAGATTTGAGTTTGGAAAATCAGCAGAAATTTTCGGTTCGAAAACTTCCGTGAGTACGCGTACCTCAGGTGACTGGTTTCCAGTTTGTAAACTGCAAACTCCAGCGGAAATTTTCGGTTAAAAAACTTCCGCCAGTACGTGTACCCAACCTATCTCCTTTACCAGTGTCGCATGCACAAGTGCAGAAAATTGGTTTCCGACACGTGGGTTTATACACTAATGTGCGAACACACTATATATGCTTATATCCATAGTTGGTTACATAATCTCAACTCTAGTACTTATGTTGTGCCAGCGATGGCAACTTTGAAAGATTACATGTTCCCAACTAGGACCAACCGAGCTTCATGCATTAAATTGCCAGCCACTACAGCTAATTTTGAGATAAAACCTAGTATTCTTCAGATGATCCCTATATTCTTAGGAAAAGATGATGAGAACCCTTATTTTCATATTAGGGACTTTGAGGAAATCTGTGGGACAATTAGGATAAAGGACCTTACCGATGAAGTCTTGAAACTTAAGATGTTTCCCTTTTCTTTGAGAGACAAAGCCAAGACCTGGCTTAACAACCTACCGTCTGAATCCATAGAAACATGGCAGGAACTTATCACTGCCTTCTATATGAAATTCTACCCTAAGCATACTGCAGCTGTTAGGCAGAAAATTAGTGCTAGTGTGCAACAAGAGGGAGAGTCTCTTTATAGGTTTTTAGAGCGATTCAATGATCTCCTATCTCAGTGTCCTCACCATGGATTTGATAATATGAAACTTGTACAGATTATTTATGACGGTTTAGACTATTCGACCAAAGCCATGGTTGAATCTATGTGCGCTGGTGAGTTCACTAGTAAAAATGCTGATGATGCTTTTACCTTCCTAGGAGCTATCGCTGAAAAATCCCAACAGTGGGAATCTTGTGTTGAACCCCCTAAAAGACTCTTGGTCAATAGAAGTAGCACCAATATGGTAGATACGAGTTTTGCGTCAGATGCTAAGTTTGCTGCTTTGTCCAGAAGGTTAGAAGCTTTATAAATGGGTCAGTCTAAAAATAGGTCCCTTGTTGAACCTAATAGAGCCTCTCAAGTCTCTAGTTGTGGAATAGAGCCCGATAATTCATTTTGGGAAGGTCAAGTTAGTGAAGAACAAGCCCATGCTGTCTATAACAACTCTAGGTTTGAGAACCGTCAGAAGTTTGACCCATACTCAGAAACCTACAACCCTGGTTGGAGAAACCATCCTAATTTCTCTTGGTCTAAGGGCCTCAAGGCCAGCCTAGCAATTCTCAGCCTCCCCCAGGTTTTGGTTTTAAGAACTCTTCAGGTCAAACCCAGTTTCAGAACACTTCCGAGAAAAAGATCTCTACCTTAGAGGATACTCTCACTATGTTAGCAAATAACCATGAAATGCTAACAAAGAACCACATGAGCTTTCAACAAGAAACTAGGCAAGAATTGAATAATAATTCCCAGAGTCTTGCCAAATTAGAACTTCAAGTAGGACAAATAGCTAAGTTCATAAGTGAGAGAGAAGATGGAAGGTTCCCTAGTTGTACTGATCCCAACCCAAAAGGAGAGAAATCGTACAATCATGTGAATGCTGTCACAACCCTTAGGAGTGGAAAGAAAGTTGACAACAAGGTTGCCATGCCTGATAGTGAACATGTTGTAGTTCACCCTGCTGAGCCAGAAAATGAGGAGACTGATAGAGTCTCCAAGGAGACCAATGAGGGTCCTGTTGAGCCCGGCTTTGTTCCCAGAGCCCCATTCCCACAGCTGCTAGTTCCGACTAAGAGGGAGTCCAACTTTAATGATATATTGGAGGTTTTTAAGCAGGTTAATATCAACCTTCCATTATTAGATGCAATTAGGCAGATTCCCTCTTATGCCAAGTTCCTTAAGGACTTGTGTACGCGAAAGCGTAAGCTCAGTGTCCAGAAGAAAGCCTTCATAGCTAGTCATGTGAGTTCTATTATTCAGAATACCACTACTCCTAAGTATAAAGACCCAGGTTCCCCTACCATTTCTTGTACAATAGGTAAGTACCGTGTTGAGAAAGCGTTGCTTGACTTAGGAGCTAGTGTGAACTTACTGCCATACCATGTGTACCTTAAGCTAGGACTTGGTGAGATGAAACCTACCCAGATAACACTCCAGTTAGCTGATAGGTCCGTTAAAATTCCTCGTGGTGTGATCGAGGATGTTCTCATAGAGGTTGACAAGTTTATTTATCCAGTGGATTTTGTTATCCTAGATACCCAACCTGTCCCTGACCCAGAGAACCAAATACCAGTGATTTTAGGTCGCCCGTTTTTAGCTACATCCAATGCGATCATTAACTGTCGAAATGGTATTATGAATTTGTCTTTTGGTAATATGACTATTGAGCTGAATATTTTTAATATTAGTAAGCTACCCTCTGAACTAGATGACTCGAATATAGAAGAGGTGAACATGATAGGAACATTAGTCGAGGAGTCATTACCAAACACTTTGTTAGAAGATCCATTAGAAAATGCTTAGCTCACTTTGGGATTGATTTTGATGATGATAATGTAATTAATGAGGTGAATGCTTTGTTAGATTCAACCCCTTTGTTAGATACTAGTAATGGATGGAAACCTAAGTTCGAACTACTACCAGTTTCTAAGTCTACCCTAGTTCCTTCTTTAGAAAAGCCTCCTAAGTTGGACCTAAAACCATTGCCAGATACCCTGAAGTATGTGTTTTTAGGCCCGTCTGAGACTTTACCTGTGATTGTTTCTTCCGACTTGGATAGATATCAAGAAAGTAGGCTAGTAACCGTCATTCAAAACAACAAGGAAGCTTTAGGGTGGACCATAGCAGACATTAAGGGTATAAGTCCTACTGTTTGTATGCATCAGATCTATTTAGAGGAAGACACCAAACCTTCTAGGGAGATGCAACGTCGACTAAACCCCAATATGAAAGAAGTAGTTCGAACTAAGGTTCTTAAGCTATTAGATGCAGGAATTATCTACCCTATTTCAGACAGTAAGTGGGTCAGCCCCGTTCAGGTTGTTCCCAAGAAATCTGGTATTACTGTAGTCCAGAATAATAACAATGAGTTAATCCCGACCCGAATGACCACGAGTTGGCGTGTTTGTATTGACTATAGGAAATTGAACAAGGTCACTAGGAAGGACCACTTTCCCCTTCCCTTCATCGACCAAATGCTAGAGAGATTAGCTGGACATGGTCACTACTGCTTTTTAGATGGCTACTCTGGATATAATCAGATCGTTATTGCCCCAGAAGACCAGGAGAAAACCACTTTTACCTGTCCCTTTGGTACCTTTGCGTATAGACGCATGCCTTTCGGGCTATGTAATGCCCCTGCGACTTTTCAGCGTTGCATGATGAGCATATTTTCTGACATGGTAGAACGGTTCTTAGAGGTCTTTATGGATGATTTTTCAGTGTTTGGTTCGTCTTTCGATGAGTGCTTGCATCATTTGTCATTATTTTGACTAGGTGTAAGGAAAAGAATTTAGTGCTTAATTGGGAGAAATGTCACTTTATGGTTCGTTCAGGAATTGTTCTAGGGAATATTGTATCTTCAAAGGGTATAGAGGTGGATAGAGCAAAAGTTGACCTTATTAAAACTTTACCGATCCCAAAAACCGTAAGAGATATTAGGTCATTCTTAGGACATGCTGGTTTTTATCGTCGTTTCATTAAGGATTTTAGCTTGATGTCTAGACCTCTTTGCAATTTGCTTGCAAAAGATGTTAAGTTTGTTTTTGATGATGCTTGTTTAGAGGCTTTTGAGAAGCTTAAGTCATTACTCACTACCGCCCCCATAGTCCAGGCACCCAACTGGAACCTACCCTTTGAGATCATGTGTGATGCTTCAGATTATGCTATTGGTGTTGTGCTAGGTCAGCGAGAAAATAAGTTACTTCATGTGATTTACTATGCTAGCAAAACTCTGAATGATGCCCAGTTGAACTATACCACTACCGAGAAGGAACTATTAGCCATTGTGTTTGCCTTAGACAAGTTTAGACCCTATCTCTTAGGTTCTAAGATCATCATATATACTGATCATGCTGCTTTAAAATATCTTTTGTCTAAGAAGGATACTAAACCTAGATTGATTAGGTGGATTCTGTTGTTGCAAGAGTTTTCTCCAGACATTAGAGACAAAAAGGGTGCCGAAAATGTTGTAGCAGATCACTTGTCTAGGCTAGTTGTTAGTTCCCCAGATGATTCCCTTCCTATAAGGGATAGCTTTCCTGATGAACAATTGTTCTTTGTTACCCAATTACCTTGGTATGCGAATATAGTGAATTATCTTTTTACTGGTCGAATGCCCCAACATTGGGGTAAACAAGATCGTTCTAGATTTTTAGTTGAGGTTAAGCACTTATTTTGGGATGATCCTTATTTATTTAAGTATTGCCCAGACCAGATTATTAGGAGATGTATACCTGAGAGTGACCAGTCCAGTATTATTTCCTTTTGTCATGATCATGCTTGTGGGGGTCACTTTAGTGCTAAGAAAACTGCTGCTAAGATATTGCAGTGTGGATTCTATTGGCCTTCGTTGTTTAAAGATTCCCACAGTTACTGCGTTACTTGTGAACGATGCCAGAAATTAGGAACCATTTCCCGTAGGAACATGATGCCCTTGAACCCTATTTTAATTGTTGAGGTCTTTGATGTGTGGGGTATTGACTTTATGGGTCCGTTTCCTAATTCTTTTGGTAACCTATACATCCTTGTCGCCGTAGACTATATCTCTAAGTGGATTGAGGCGGTTGCGTGTAAAACCAATGACCATAGGGTTGTGATTGAGTTCTTGAAAAATAATATACTTACACGTTTTGGTACACCGCGAGCTATAATTAGTGATGGAGGGTCGCACTTTTGTAATGGGACTTTTAGACTTCTGATGAAGAAATATGGTATTACACATAAGATAGCTACCCCGTATCATCCACAGACTAGTGGTCAGGTAGAGGTTTCCAATAGGGAGATAAAACGTATATTAGAGAAAACAGTTAATCCTAATCGGAAAGACTGGTCGTCTAGGCTTACTGATGCCTTATGGGCTTACCGTACTGCGTTTAAGACCCCCATTGGAATGTCGCCTTATCGGCTTGTTTATGGCAAGGAATGTCACTTACCTGTTGAGTTAGAACACAGAGCTTATTGGGCTGTTAAGCAGCTAAATTTTTCACTTGACAAGGCAGGAGCCCATAGGAAACTCCAGCTCAATGAGTTGGACGAGATTCGTATAGATGCTTACGATAGTGCGAAGGAGTATATGAACAAAATGAAACTTGTGCATGATAGAAACATATTACGGAAGTCATTTTCTCCAGGTCAAAAAGTTCTTCTGTATGACACTCGTTTGCATCTATTCCCCGGGAAACTGCGCTCTCGGTGGACCGGTCCTTTTGTGGTCCGTACTGTTTTTCCTCATGGAGCTGTTGAGATCGAGACACTGGATGGTAGTAGTTCTTCAAAGGTTAACGGTCAGCGATTGAAGCCCTTTTTAGAGCCTTTTTCTACAGGTGATGTTGAGGAGGTCCCTCTGGAGGACCCTGTTTACCCTTGATTGACCATCGAGACGATTTCGCGGCAATACACAACTGTCGCAGATCGATCATGACCGTCCAACTTAGCCGACCTAGTTAGACGGCTTGGATCGCATCTCGAGCAACCAAAGAAGTGCCAACGTGTTCACCGTTGGCCTAACTTCTCCCTTGGTCGATCGACCTCTCCACGGCAAAACCAGAGCATACCAAATCGTTTGCCCAAAGTAGCTTAAACGCGCTGCTTTGAAAACCCTAAAATTGCGTTTGCGGCAACGCCCTACTGTCGCAAATCAATCGCAACCATCCATCTTCGTCGGCCTAGTTGAGCGGCTTAGATTTAATCTCAGGTGCCCCGAAGATGTCAGTGTGATCACCGTTGACCCACCTCTATACATGGCCGACCGGCCTGTTTGAAAAATTTCTCGATGTCCCAGAACGCACGCTCAAAGAGGGGTTGGCTGTGCAGCTTCAAACCCTAAAAAATAATCAGCGGCAGTGTTCAACTGCCGCAAATCTCTTGTCTGACCAACTTTGCTAGCTTGGTCGGACGGTTGATCACCGGTCACCCCTCTTCCACGAGCAGTGATCGACCAAAGTGATGGCGTGTCTCTAGAGCCACCAAATGATCACCCAAAAGTGGTCGATCATGCTACCTCCTTTAAGACGCTTATCCGCGACTTATTCAATCAAGCTTTAAAACAGCGATGCAACATACACATCGATTATTTTGAGCTGCTTGCTTAAAATCCATGCTTCACATGCATCGAATACATGCGATATTTTATAAATATCGGCTTCATAAATAATTTAGTTATTTAACCTAGCATCACCTTGTGTTATTATTTGCGGCAAGTCCCACGGCTTGGCCCACCTGCTCGAGACATCAAACATGTCACAAACTGGGATACTTACTGGGGTATTGGTCTGGCGGTTTACAGCGTTCGGCGTGCAACGCGCCCATTATGGGAACGTGTTAGGAAAGAACGGACGGTTAACAATGATGGAGTAGTGGGTGAAGGTGTGACCACGCAATAATCACCACCTCTTACACAACTCCATTACTCCACTACTTAACCTCCTCCACTTCCTACGAGATCAGGGTTGCGCTCAAATGACTTGTATAAATAGGTTCAACCTATCTGGACAACATGGGGATAAGTGTGATCAACACAAGTAGCCAGAAACCATTTTATGATACACAGGTCATAAACAGCCACACCTTCATAATTCAACACTCTGATCTCAAACACCTTCTCCGCTACCTCCCTAAGATCAACCCTTCTCCTTCACCTTGTGACCGAATTGAATCTGGAACGACCATTTCTTGGTTTAGGCCAGTGATAGACGCATTTATGTGTCTAATATAGCCCAATTGTATATTGTGTTAGTACCCATTTTTTGTACTTATTATGGCTTTTTATGTCCCTGTAGGTATTTCCGGAGAAATAAGCTTTTGCGGCGAAATTGGCTAAAAAAAGTGGTTTTTGCGCTCGTGGGAGAAAATTACTATACGGACTCTCACTTTGGATAAGGGGTAACCTAATTACTAAGGGGTGACCCATTTCCAGGCAGCTGCTAAAGGGACACCAGAACTGGATAGGGGGAGGTCTTCTTCAAATTTCAAATACTGGTTTTTGGCGGGAAAGGCCATGCATATCGCTGTTGAATTTTGATCCGATTGTTGGAGCTGTTTTAGGGAGATTAAACACCGGAAATTGATTGGGCTGGACGTGATATGGATATAGAATTCTAGTATGGATGATTTCATGGGCTTAATTGGGCTAGAATATCCGGGAGAAGCAATCAAAGTTAAAACAGAGAGACGTGTCCTGTTGTGCACTTTCAAAGATTTTTGAGAGATTTCTGGAGGACTTTGACGATGGATTAACATGTACACGGTCTTATTCAAGTCTAGGGAAGAGTTTGGTAGCTATTTTATAGCTAACAGCACGTGAAAAAGCTCAACATAAGGGATTATTCTCTCAACAGCGCAGAGAAGAAAAAGAAAAGAAAAAGTCGGAATTTATACGAGATATTTGGGGTCTGTGGGATATATAAGAGTGGTTTCAAGTCATAAAAAGGGTTAGAAAAGTTTAGAGAGAAATAGGAGAGAGTTCAGAGCCGAAACAAGGAAGATACCATTGATTGTTGCTGCTGCTGCTGCGAGGAGGAAGAACGTGAAGAACAGACTCTCCAAGGCCGTCGTTTATCAACAGTGACATCGACTGTCACCTGTGGGTCGTAGTTCTTCAACGACAACAGCACTTCAGCTTTGTCGTTGATTCTGGACGCCTTCTGTGGGTCGCAAAATTCTGTTTTACATCATTTGCTTGTCTTTCTCTTCATTGTAAAACACTTTTGAGCATCAATGAAATATTTTGAGAGGTTTTCCAACATGATGAGCAGCTAAATTCTTGGTGATTGAGGCAATGGAGGATCTATTCACTCATGTTTGATTGGTAAATTCTTTTTATAATTTCTTAATTATTTATTTTATTTAATTCACTTGGATCAATAAAAAAAGAGATAAAAATGGTTTTCTTAATTAGTTGTGAATCAGTTTGATGTTTTATGCTTAGAATTAATTCTTTGATAAATCATGCTTAAGGATTACAATTTAATATTTGGACACCTTATAGATTAATAAGTGATTTAATGGAAAAAGAGCTAGATAATAATTATGAAATATTTTTGTAACCAATCAACTTGAAGTAATAGAGAATCCGGAGCCTTAGTCCATTTTAAATCTTGACATCACTCTTTGAAAATTAATTTGCTTTATTTTTATTAAATCAAAAAAAAAAAAAGGTTACCTTCACAAGTTCGAAAAGAACCCCTTTTACCACTATCTACAATCACTATTTGAAAACTATCAAATTTTTGGCGCCGCTGCCGGGGAACTGCGCTCTCGGTGGACCGGTCCTTTTGTGGTCCGTACTGTTTTTCCTCATGGAGCTGTTGAAATCGAGACACTGGATGGTAGTAGTTCTTCAAAGGTTAACGGTCAGCGATTGAAGCCCTTTTTAGAGCCTTTTCCTACAAGTGATGTTGAGGAGGTCCCTCTGGAGGACCCTGTTTACCATTGATTGACCATCGAGGTGATTTGTATGTTGTATAATTTCTATATTCAGTTTTTGGTTTCACTTCACTCAGGTACTATCTTTCCGAACTCTCTCTTTACTATTTCCTCATGTTACTTATATTCTTGGTACTGTTCTTTCATGAGAAACATTGAGGACAATGTTAGATTTAAGTTTGGGGGTGGGGAAGAAACTTTTTGTTAGCTTTTAGTTGCAATAAATAAATAAACTCCAGAGCCTAGAAATTTATGCCTATTGAGGATTGCACTAACTAATCTAAGTGGATGGAAGCATTTTGATTGTAGGAGTTTGAGGAACCAATCTGATTAGATGGAAACATCTAAAGAGTCTATTCATAAAAGCACAGAGCTCAGGTGTTAGAAATAACATGATAGTTTCACCATATCTCGTTGAGTCCTTTTCACTTCTATTTTTATTTTATTTTGTTTTTAAACTATGTTTCTCTAAGTGATACGTGGGGCCCACGATTCAAGTTGTTACCAATGCTAGGGTGAATTAGAGTGATTGAGATACCATGAAAAAAAAAAAAGTTGAAAAAAAGTTGAAAAAAAGTTGAAAAAAAAAGAAAGAAAGAAATTGAGACCAGACCATTTGACCAAAAGGAATAAATTCAATAAAGTCGACCACTGGTACCCTTGTATATGCCAGTTGTGTTGACCTAGAGTTAGGTTATCGACCACTGGTACCCTTGTATATGTCAGTGTGTTGATATTAGTCAGACTAGTATCTCAATCCATTAGGATAGGTTCATTTTGGCGGAGGCCTTCAGACAGATATGGGAAACGTCGTTCACTTAGTAAACATCAAAACCATCTATGTTTTCTATATCCATCTTCTTGATCTATCCATGTGATTAGTTTTGACTCCGAATATGATGTCCATAGTGCAACTATCTGAGTAGAGCTCTGTCACTTTATATGAATTTTAGTATGCTTGAGTGCAAACTCGTGTACAGCAATTGGAATTTCGCATCAGGGTACTTCTTCCTGTAGTCAATAAGTATGCCAACCAAGGAGATTCTTTAGTGCCTTCCAAGGTTCTGCGTAGATAGCTAAGGTCTGGAGTATTAAGGTTTTGTGGGTATATCTCTGGTAAGCCCTCCCGAGACTATAACTCGGCCACTAGGGCCACCTAGGGGTTTAAAGGCTTATTGCATACGCTAAATGCAATCGATGATGCCTGCGACAGTGAGTTAGGATTTTATTTTCTATTTGATTTGCTCGGGACTAGCAAATAATAAGTTTGGGGGTATTTGATAGACGCATTTATGTGTCTAATATAGCCCCATTGTATATTGTGTTAGTACCCATTTTTGTACTTATTATGGCTTTTTATGTCCCTGTAGGTATTTCCGGAGAAATAAGCTTTTGCGGCGAAATTGGCTAAGAAAGTGGTTTTTGCGCTCGTGGGAGAAAATTACTATACGGACTCTCACTTTGGATAAGGGGTAACCTAATTACTAAGGGGTGACCCATTTCCAGGCAGCTGCTAAAGGGACACCAGAACTGGATAGGGGGAGGTCTTCTTCAAATTTCAAATACTGGTTTTTGGCGGGAAAGGCCATGCATATCGCTGTTGAATTTTGATCCGATTGTTGGAGCTGTTTTAGGGAGATTAAACACCGGAAATTGATTGGGCTGGACGTGATATGGATATAGAATTCTAGTATGGATGATTTCATGGGCTTAATTGGGCTAGAATATCCGGGAGAAGCAATCGAAGTTAAAACAGAGAGACGTGTCCTGTTGTGCACTTTCAAAGATTTTTGAGAGATTTCTGGAGGACTTTGACGATGGATTAACATGTACACGGTCTTATTCAAGTCTAGGGAAGAGTTTGGTAGCTATTTTATAGCTAACAGCACGTGAAAAAGCTCAACAGAAGGGATTATTCTCTCAACAGCACAGAGAAGAAAAAGAAAAGAAAAAGTCGGAATTTATACGAGATATTTGGGGTCTGTGGGATATATAAGAGTGGTTTCAAGTCATAAAAAGGGTTAGAAAAGTTTAGAGAGAAAGAGGAGAGAGTTCAGAGCCGAAACAAGGAGATACCATTGATTGTTGCTGCTGCTGCTGCGAGGAGGAAGAACGTGAAGAACAGACTATCCAAGGCCGTCGTTTATCCACAGTGACATCGACTGTCACTTGTGGGTCGTAGTTCTTCAACGACAACAGCACTTCAGCTTTGTCGTTGATTCTGGACGCCTTCTGTGGGTCGCAAAATTCTGTTTTACATCATTTGCTTGTCTTTCTCTTCATTGTAAAACACTTTTGAGCATCAATGAAATATTTTGAGAGGTTTTCCAACATGATGAGCAGCTAAATTCTTGGTGATTGAGGCAATGGAGGATCTATTCACTCATGTTTGATTGGTAAATTCTTTTTATAAATTCTTAATTATTTATTTTATTTAATTCACTTGGATCAATAAAAAAAAAGAGATAAAAATGGTTTTCTTAATTAGTTGTGAATCAGTTTGATGTTTTATGCTTAGAATTAATTCTTTGATAAATCATGCTTAAGGATTACAATTTAATATTTGGACACCTTATAGATTAAGAAGTGATTTAATGAAAAAAGAGCTAGATAATAATTATGAAATATTTTTGTAACCAATCAACTTGAAGTAATAGTGAATCCGGAGCCTTAGTCCATTTTAAATCTTGACATCACTCTTTGAAAATTAATTTGCTTTATTTTTATTAAAAAAAAAAAAGTTACCTTCACAAGTTCGAAAAGAACCCCTTTTACCACTACAACTACAATCACTTTTGATAAACCATCAGCCAGAGTCTTACTGATTGATTTCTCGAACCTAAAAGCATTCCCGTGCAGTGCATTTGTTTAGGGTTTGAACTCGTTTCTCATCAACACACCCTAAATTACCAAAAACAGCAGAATCAGTTTTTACCCCAAAACAACCTTAGCTACCAGATTTGAGTTTGGAAAATCAGCAGAAATTTTCGGTTCGAAAACTTCCGTGAGTACGCGTACCTCAGGTGACTGGTTTCCAGTTTGTAAACTGCAAACTCCAGCGGAAATTTTCGGTTAAAAAACTTCCGCCAGTACGTGTACCCAACCTATCTCCTTTACCAGTGTCGCATGAACAAGTGCAGAAAATTGGTTTCCGACACATGGGTTTATACACTAATGTGCGAACACACTATATATGCTTATATCCATAGTTGGTTACATAATCTCAACTCTACATTTCAATTATTGAAACATTCTTCTATAATGTTATAACAATCGTTATTCACGACTATCGTTATCAAAGCTATTTTCAAGATTGAAACGTCATTATGACTTTCGTCACGGATAAAGATGAAAAGTGGTTAAAGCGAAATATTACCAACACGTATTTCGAGAAAAAGATAGGTGAGTAAACTCGGCTCGAAATAGCAAATGTGTACGTATGAAAACTATCATACTTATACGATTTTGTCTCAAGAGTAGGAGATAGAGAGATAGACTTATGAGTGATAGATAAGTTAAAGTATCCACATACCTTTTAGTCGGTTGAAGTTCTACCGGTTCCTTGAGTAGTTCTTCGTCCTCGTAAGATGATCGTCGTGGAGTCTGGAGCTCAACTACACTTAACTGTCCTAGTCTGAGACTTAACTATAAGTAGTCTAGAAATCAAGACATATAGTTTTGACAACTAAACTTGACAAACATGTTTGAGATAGCAACGCATGCGAGTTCGACCGAGCAATGCTCTAACAATCTCCCCCTTTGTTAATTTTAGTGGCAAAACTATTAATACATATGGATTACAAAATAAATAAAACTTTGTAGCTTCTCGTCCACATGCTTGATCTACTTGGTGCTTCAACATTATTCGAAAACTTAGTCTTTTCCAAGTACTCCCATGATTCCATAGATGTTCAATTCAGCATCATAGTTGTTGAAGTTCCGTAGCCATAACAATGAGAAAACAAAAGCTCTCGGTCATTGTTATACAGTGCATAGTATTATTACACGGTATCAAAGTTCTTATATCACAACTTCGACAACAATACTATGGTGATATGTATCACTCCCCCTTAGTTAATACTTCGTCTCAACACGAAACCACTCCCCCTTACATAATTATCCGAAAACCATATGTATTTGTAGTGTGAACTACATATTAATTCTCCCCCTTTTTGTCAATAAAATTGGCAAAGGTACGAAAACGGGATCCTAATGAAATTTTCATGGAGACACTTCAATACCAAAGAAAAGTACACTTCAACTAGTTTAGATGCAAACATATAGCCGAAGCTAGGTGCATTCATCACGTAGTTTATAAACATACAAGATAACTCCTCAAAATTCCACAGCCGCACTCCCCACAAAGATATGGAAATTAAGCGCAAGTTCAAAAGAACTCTCCCCCATTTGATATCATTCCCGAAAGAACAACAAGAGCAAACTTAGTTTTACAAGAAAAGAAGGATTTCTTTGGACACCAAAAACCACAAAAGAAATGATTTTGTATCCAAAAATCTCATTAAACTAATCACAAGAGAACCCATGATTAAATTAATCGGAATACACAACCAAATTAATCACAAACGAATCTATGATTAGTCTAGTCGGAAATGATCACATAAGAAGACTTATGGAGCCGCACAGTATATACATAAAATATGGATCATGGAAGATCAATACTTCTGAATATACAAAGATTCATTCTATCTTCATCACTATTTGCATGACGACATATAATAGACATAATCTTTGCAAACAAAAGATTTTAACCTATCTTCCATCAAAGAATGGACATAATAGGCTTAACTTTTGTTTGTCAAAAGTTCATCGATCTTGTATCAATACATGCATATCGACATATGAAAGATATAAATTTTGAAATCGTATGGGACAATAATAGTTCACAGACGCAAACACACATATCCCATAACATATTGCAATATATAAAACCATAAAGATTAATACTGCAAAAATCAATCTTTGTCCTTAGAAGGTAGAATTAATCTTTTTCGCACGGATTTACACTAAGAGTGGTTACCAAAAGCATATAAAAATATTTTCTTAACAGAGAAGAACATACAAAGTCATTAAAGACCATGCATCATAGTTCACATAAGATGATTGTGAACATTCAAGAATCCCATAGCAATGCGTATTACTGCCCATTCTTGAATTTTCTTCTTTGTGATTCACCAACATCATTCTTGTAAAAGCTACAAATGATCTTAGAAGAGAATTACTCCAAGAATCCAAGTTCCCAAGTCCAGTAGAACAAGTGCGACAAAATGGAGCAAAACACTCAGATTCTTCAAGTCATCTTCCAACATCTTGATTTTATCAAGAGCAACAGCTAAATCAGCCTCAAGGCGTTTTTCTCGAGCGAGACAAGCACTTTCTCTGTCATCAAAACTAGTTTGTTGAGAGTTAAACCTTTCTTCAGATCCTGCAAGTTTCTCTTCCAACAAAAATTACTTTTGATAAAGATTATCACATTCAAGTGATTTCATACGTAGGTTTTCCTCAGAATCCTTGAGGATCGATTCGTTAGAACGATTCGAAAAATAAACACTTGCGTAACATCTTCTCAATTTCTTGTTTTCTCGAAAAAGAGGAGTCAGAAGAGGTGAGACACGAGAAGTTGTAATATTCTTCATATTCCACGAATCCAAAAGCTTAACATACTCTAAGACTTCCTCATCAACATCTTTATCAATATCTGAATCACCTTCATCAGAAAGTTCATCCAACTGTTCTTCTAGGAGAGTTTCCCAATCAACAGTTTTTACATCAAGAGAATGTTTAGATATTGACTTAGATGTGACAGTTCTCTCAAGTGAATCCAAGCTTTTAGAATCATCTGGTAATTTCTGAACTGGCACATTATTAGAGATAGACTCATCCATAATCAGATCGCTACAAACACAGACTTATAAGGTCTTTAACGTGTTTGCCTGCTCTGATACCAATTGAAAAAGCGGGGGTCTGACAACCTCATCCAATATTTCGATTAGCAATCTGTATGGACTAACTCCAATATACTTTCTAGAGAATCAACTAGACAGTCAGACTCAATCTATATAAAAGTATATTAAAAAGTTAATGTCTCAAACTCTCGATTTGATCTTTACTCAAGCAAATGGAAATATGCGAGTCTTTATCAAATACTAGAGAGATAAACTTGGATGGTACTAAATACCAATATCCAAGTGCCAATCAATTTAAATCAACAACCAAAGGTTGGATATTCTAATTTATTGATCATAACGCACAACCTTTCAATTATATAACAAAATATAATGCGGAATAGAAATAACACAGACACCAGAAATTTTGTTAATGAGGAAACCGAAAATGCAGAAAAGCCTCGGGACCTAGTGCAGATTGAACACCACACTGTATTAAGCCGCTACAGACACTATCCTACTACAAACTAACTTCGGTCTGGACTGTAGTTGAACCCTAATCAATCTCACACTGATTCAAGGTACAGTTGCGCTCCTTACGTCTCTGATCCCGACAGGATGCTACGCACTTGATTCCTTTAGCTGATCTCACCCAAAACCAATAGTTGCAACGACCCAAAGTCGGAGACTTTAATAAACAAATCTGTATCACACAGAAAAGTCTACAATAACAGATAAATCTGTCTCCCACAGATAAACCTAAGAGTTTTGTTACGTCTTTTGATAAAATCAAGGTGAACAGGAACCAATCAATAACCCGGACTTATATTCCCGAAGAACAGCCTAGAATTATCAATCACCTCACAATAATCTAAATCGTATGGTAGCGAAACTAGATATTGCGGAATCACAAACGATGAGACAAAGATGTTTGTGATTTCTTTTTATCTTGCCCTATCGGAGATATAATCCCAAGTCAGTTATTCAATTGAACTCGTACGATAGAAAATGGCAAGATCAAATCGCTCAACTACAAGAGAAGTAGTTTCGTCTGGCTTCACAATCCCAATGAATTCTTTCAGTCGTTAACCTACAGGGTCTCAGGAAGAAGCCTAAGGTTAAAGGAGAATCGACTCTATCAAACTAACTAGTATCACACAAAATGTGTGGGGATTAGTTTTTCCAGTTGCTAGATGTCTTCTTTATATAGTTTTCAAATCATGGTTTGTAATCTAAGTTACCTTGGTAATAAAGCATTCAATATTCACCGTTAGATGAAAAACCTGATTTCTCCAAGATAATATCTTTCAACCGTTAGATCGAAACTTAGCTTGTCATACACAAATGAAATGTGTTTCATTTAGGTTTGAGTAACCGTACCTAAACGTGTACACTTGGTTGGTTCACAAATAGTTAACCCAGGTTAGCCATAAGAATGCTTTCATATCAACCATATTCATCTTTCTCATAACTAGGTCAAATGACTCATAAGAACTAGTTGATAGAGTTGTTCAATTGCTTAGGTATTTATTCATAGACACAATTGAAACAAAATCGGTTTGATTCACTTGAATCTATTCATGAACAATATAGCCGCGGTTTGCAAAGACTGCATTCCTTATTGATTTATTGTTTTAAGTTCATGAACTTTCGATTTGAGAAATAACCAGCTTGGGTACGCGTACGGGTACGTGTACGGGTACGTGTACCTTAGCTACCGGATTTGAGTTTGAAAACTCAGCATAAATTTTCGGTTCGAAAACTTCCGTGAGTACGCGTACCTAAGGTGACTGGTTTTCCAGTTTGTAAACTACAAACCCAACCTGTCTCCTTTACCAATGTCGCATGCACAAGTGCACACAATTGGTTTCCGGCACATGGATTTATACACTAATGTGCGAACACACTATATATGCTTATATCCATAGTTGGTTACATAATCTCAACTCTACATTCGAATCATTGAAACATTCTTCTATAATGTTATAACAATCGTTATTCATGACTATCGTCATCAAAGCTATTTTCAAGATTGAAACGTCATCATGACTTTCGTCACGGATAAAGATGAAAAATGGTTAAAGCGAAAGCGAAAGCTTACCAACTGTAGATGGGGAAAACGAGTCACTGTTTTTTTAAGGATTTGAAGAGACGAGCGTGTTTTCGAGACTCCTCAACCGAGCAAACTGTTCAACCTCACACAGATGCACTGCAAAGGGAGTGCTTAGATTCGAGAGATCAATCTGTAGGACTCCGTCCTAAACCAATTCAATGGCCATTCCAGAGTTAATTCGGTTGCAAATAGGGAATTGGGTTGATCTGCAGGAGGGAAGCTGAGAATTATGTGGGATCAATGATGATTAAGGATTGTGGATGTGTTGAAGGTTTCTACAATAATGATGAACTGTTGAGTTCGAATAAGTTCTGGTAGATTGATGAATTCTTGAGAATAATTACTCGAGAAATTATTTATTGACAGTTGTTGATGATTGATAATCTTGTGTTGTCCTCAATCATGGATTCAGAGACTTATTTATATTGTTAGAATAGCAAACATCTTGATCCCCAGTAAGTGTGACGGTTTATTGAGTGAAAGAGTGGGAAAGTGGGAAATCATGGTGAAACCAGTTCCAGGTCGTGCAGAGACTTGGTTAGTTGTCCACCCACTAATTTGCTAACTCCTTCAACCGTTTACACGACTTACTCACATTTCTCGTCGTGGATGTATCCACGTGCCGTAGGCCGCCAGACCAAAACCGTAAGTGATATCCCCCCATGTGACGTGATTGATGTCTCATGAATCGTGGAGTCTGCATGATAGACATATATTTTATTAGTCAGTTATTGACTGATTAGACAATGAGTCTCGGTTTTGATGAATTGAGCATGAGTGAATGCTCAGTTATTCATGGATTGAACATGTCTGTTGAGACGTAGTTCTTTGAATGATGTTGACATTGCGCGTATTAGCAAAGATTGTAAATTCGGAGATTAAGCATCGATTCGATGAATTACTGAATATTGTTAGTTGGATCAATATTCGAGTGACTGAGCAAGTATTGCTCAATTTTACATAGTTGGGTCAATATTCGAGCAACTGATCAAGTATTACTCAATTTGACGAATTATTTATTGGTAACGTGACCCAATAAAATATTAATTAAAATATTGATAGATTACAGAATATTATATAATTAATCCATATGTTGATTGTTGAATCAACATAAATTTATTAGTGTTTAAGTCTTGCTCAGAATGATGATTCGTGGAGCGTTTATTCGAAAATCCTAATTTTTGATCAATTGTTCATCACTTGACGAATTGTTGAAAATTGGTCGTGAGTGATAGAGGGACGACCACATGGGATGATGGGCATCCATGTGTCACCCGTGTGCTCGAGTGAGCGTGCACCAGGGTCCTTGGTTAGCCAGTTGTGAAAGAATGATGATTAAATGTCGGTTTCATTATTTATTGAAATAGTGCTCGATTGAGCATTAGGTGATAAAACCTAATTATGGAAGAGCGAGGGGCCCGAACAAGAGGGCATGAGACCGGCCCTTGGTGGTCGTGGGACCAGATGATGGTCATTTGAGAAAACTCCAAGTTGGTTGAAAAGAGTTTGGACCCAATATGAGCAACTGAGCAAATTAGGTCAAAATTATGAAAACGTGTGGGATCGGCTCTTTGCAAGCCCTAGGGCCGGACTTGTTCAGTCAAGGAGGCATGCCCGTGTCACCATAATGTCCCTGTCTCAGTCTTGAGAGTTTTGGTATTTTCTGATGTGCATTTGAGCAACATTGTGGATTTTCAGAAGAGTTTTATCTTGACTGAAATTCTTGATTTTTTGTTCGAATGAGCATGTGTGCTCATTTGATCAATATTTTGTAAACATTAAAATAATGGTATTTTAATATTTTTCGTGAGTATCCTAGTCGTTCGTGTGACCATGTCGACCTTCGGCCTTTTCATGGTTTGAGCAATATTTGAGAAAATATGAAGAAATCATGATTTTTGCTCAAACTGAGGAGTTTCATGAGATGAAGGAAATATTATTTATGAAATAATAGGGATTGCAAGGTGTGGTACCGGCCACGGCTAGGGCATGGCCGGCCGGCCAAGTTATCCGGTCCCACGACACCTTTCCCTATTTTATAATATTATTTGTCATGAAACCGTGAAACTATGGAGAAACCATGAGTTTTGTTGAAACGGAGGAGTTTCATGAGATTAGGGAAATAATAATTATAAAAGGATAGGGATTGCAAGGTGTGAGACCGGCCACGGCTAGGGCATGGCCGGCCGGCTAGGTTACCCGGTCCCGCAACACCTTTCCCTATTTTATATTATTATTTCTCATGAAACCATGAAAATATGGAGAAACCGTGAGTTTTTCTCAAACAAGGAAAGTTGCTATAATGAAGAAGTTTTCATGAGTTCATGAAAATAAAAAAATCGGGAAAAATAATGGGAGAGGCATGGGACCGGCTAGGGAACGGCCGGCTAGCCGGTGGGCCCGACCCATGATCGCCTCTTATTATTTTATTATTATTGTTTTTCTCCTGTTTTGTGTAGGATTCCTCATTTATCCATATATTCGAATGCTCGTTTGTGCATTCGGGTGCTCGGTCGTGCATCATTATCGAGTACACTTGCACCATTTTATTGGGGCTTACTCAGTGGTGGTCCAGATGTCCGGTTGTTGAGTATTTACTACTAATTTATGAAATTCAGTGGAGAATAGTTCATGAAACTGGGTAATAAAAGTGAGTAGTTTTTTATTATCAATCCATAGGATCAACCATAGATTCGACCATGAATTCAGAATAATAAAATGAGTATTACCATTCCATGGTATCGCGGACTCGACCGTAGAATCATAGTAATGGTTGTTTATTACCATTTCATGAGATCAGCCGTGGATTCGATCATGAAATCGGAATAATAAAATGAGTATTACCATTCCATGGGATCGCGGATTCGATCATAGAATCGGAGTAATGGTTGTTTATTACCATTTTATGAGATCAGTCGTGGATTCGATCATGAAATCGGAGTAATCTATTACCATTTCATGAGATCAGTCGTGGATTCGATCATGAAATCGGAGTAATAATTTATCTATCACCATTTCATGAGATCAGTCGTGGATTCGATCATGAAGTCAGAATGATGAGATAAAATAGACTATCTTCTAGGAATTCAGCGGTGAATGTCACGGTAGAATCAATCTATTGCAGAAAGGATATTAGCCAGTTAAAGCGTCACATCCATCCTGAAGGGTGCATAGTCAGGGAATCACAAGTATTGCTTACGACTTTAAGGCATTAATGCTCTCAATATGAGAAGAACCGCCTGAGTATATACACGGTCTCTCCACATAGTTAGGGAACAATGAGTGTCACCAACGTCCTGAAGGCGTTAATCTCTCAATCTGAGGAGAACCGCCCAATCGTTCTTCTATGTGGAGGGGGGTCTCTCTAGGTAGTCAGGGAACAGTGAGTGTCACCGACGTCCTGAAGGCGTTAAGTTCTCAATATGATGAGAACCGCCCAATTATGTTATTCTACATAGAGGTCATGATGAAATGCGAGGCATCGAACGCTCAGCTAGTGGAGGCCTTTCGAAAAACATATTCATCATGGTTCGTAAAATATGAATCGTCACATGCCTGAAAGACGTGTCAGGGACATGCTGTATCATGATTTTACGATTTTGACCTTTGTTGAAAATCCACCATCTACACCAACACGTATTTCGAGAAAAAGATAGGCGAGTAAACTCGGCTCGAAATAGCAAATGTGTATATATGAAAACTATCATACTTATACGACTTTGTCTCAAGAGGAGGAAATAGAGAGATAGACTTTTGAGTGATAGATAAGTTCAAGTCTTCACATACCTTTTAGTCGGATGAAGTTCCACTGGTTCCTTGAGTAGGTTTTCGTCTTCGTAAGAT
This sequence comes from Papaver somniferum, assembly GCF_003573695.1. NCBI lineage: Eukaryota > Viridiplantae > Streptophyta > Magnoliopsida > Ranunculales > Papaveraceae > Papaver > Papaver somniferum. Next base: position 83,113,115 of record NC_039361.1, on the reverse strand, counting down.
GATCGCCGTGGAGTCTGGAGCTTAACTACACTTAACTGTCCTAGTCCGAGACTTAGTTATAAGTAGTCTAGAAATCAAGACATATAGTTTTGACAACTAAACCTGACAAACATGCTTGAGATAGCAACACATGCGAGTTTGACCGAGCAATGCTCTAACATATAGTTTTGACAACTAAACTTGACAAACATGCTTGAGATAGCAACGCATGTGAGTTCGACCGAGCAATGCTCTAACAATTTCCCCCTTTGTCAATTTTAGTGGCAAAACTATCAAATACATTTGGAATACAAAATAAATAAAACTTCGTAGCTTCTCGTCCACATGCTTAATCTCCTTGGTGCTTCAACGAAGTTTTCAAGTACTCCCATGATTCCATAGATGTTCAATTTAGCATCATAATTGTTGAAGTTCCGTAGCCATAACAATGAGAAAACAAAATCTCTCGATCATTGTTATGCAGTGTCATAGTATTATTACACAGTATCAAAGTTCTTATATCACAACTTCGACGACAATACTATGGTAATCTGTATCACTCCCCCTTAGTCAATACTTCGTCTCAACACGAAAACCATTCCCCCTTACATAATGATCCGAAAACCATATGTATTTGTAGTGTGAACTACATATTAATTCTCCCCCTTTTTGTCAATAAAATTGGCAAAGGTACGAAAACGGGATCCTAATGAAATTTTCATGGAGACACTTCAAGACCAAAGAAAAGTACATATCAACTTGTTTAGATGCAATCATATAGACGGAGCTAGATGCATTCATCACGAAGTTTATAAAGATACAAGATAACTCCTCAAAATTCCACATCCGCACTCCCCACAAAGATATGGAAATTAAGCGCAAGTTCAAAAGAACTCTCCCCCATTTGATGTCTTTCCCGAAAGAACAACAAGAGCGACCTTTCTTTTACAAGAAAAGAAGGATTTCTTTGGACACTAAAAACCACAAAAGAAATGATTTTGTATCCAAAAATCTCATTAAATTAATCACAAGAGAGCCCATGATTAATTTAATCGGAATACACAACCAAATTAATCACAAACGAATTTGTGATTAGTCTAGTCGGAAATGCTCACATAAGAAGACTTATGGAGCTGCACAGTATATACATAAAATATGGATAAGGGAATATCAATACTACAGAATTCATTCTATCTTCATCACTATTTGCATAACGACGTATAATAGACATAATCTTTGCAAACAAAAGATTTTAACCTATCTTCCATCAAAGAATTGACATAATAGGCTTAACTTTTGTTTGTCAAAAGTTCATCGATCTTGTATCAATACATGCATATCGACATACGAAAGATATAACTTTTGACATCATATGGGACAATAATAGTTCACATACGCAAACACACATATCCCATAACATATTGCAATATATAAAACCATAAAGATTAATACTGCAAAAATCAATCTTTGTCCTTAGAAGGTAGAATCAATCTTTTTCGCACGGATTTACACTAAGAGTGGTTACCAAAAGCATATAAAAATATTTTCTTAACATAGAAGAACATACAAAGTCATTAAAGACCATGCATCATAGTTCACATAAGATGATTGTGAACATTCAAGAATCCCATAGCAATGCGTATTACTGCCCATTCTTGAATTTTCTTCTTTGTGATTCACCAAAATCATTCTTGTAAAAGCTACAAATGATCTTAGAAGAGAATTACTCCAAGAATCCAAGTTCCCAAGTCCATTAGAACAAGTGCGACGAAACGGAGCAAAACACTCAGAAACAAGATACGGGACAGCGACCAACCTCAACTCATTCACATTTAGGATTTCTCATCACCATTTTGAAGATAATTCAAAGAGGAAGAGAATGCAAAAAGAATTATGTCATTCCTAGTTCGGACGAAGAAGTTACGGCCAAAGCCAATTTACCGGATATCGACGTCAAGTATGCATACGGGTTTGCAAACGAATTTCGTATCCTGGAGCAGTATGCAAACGGGTATGCGTACCTAAACCCCTGGATTTTGATTTTAAATGATGTTATGCATACCTGGTATGTGTACCATGTAGTCTAAACATCCCGAACTATTATTTTCAAACCTAAACATTTAAGAACCTTAAACACAGATCAAGTTAAGTAGAAAAAAAACGATAAGAAAGGTACGTGAATCATTATAAGTTCTCTAAGAAAATAAAAGCACAAATATTGCTCAAGTTTATAGACATACCTTTTTAGATGAATCCAACTGAATTCTACAGCCTTACCAAACATAATTTGTGCCCCCCAATTTTCTTGCTTCCCTCACCGTATACATAACATGGCATTCCTTGGTGAGGATGCACTTAAAACACACTCAAGTTGTGTTGAGGTGAAAAATGTCTTGCCCACCACAAGTGACTTTTGGATTATCATGAAAGAGATCACTTTTAGAACCTTTCACATCCAAATCCATCTTTCCAAAGAACTCTTTAAGTTCCAACATCATGGATACTGCCTTCTCCATAGTCATGGAATTTTCTGGGAGATCATTCCTTTTCACATTGAAAGTGTCATTGAATTTCTTTGGAACCTACTTATGAGTGCGTTTAGAAACAACCAGAACCTTCTTCCTCTTACTCTCTTCAAGATTTCTCGAAAGATTATTGGATTTAATATTCTTTTGCAAGTTAGTCTTTCTCCAACTGGGAACATCGGATCTTGTCTTCGTCTTTACGAAGTTATCCTTTTGATAACCATTACGATTGTGAAAAGGATTCGTATGACGTTTATAGGAAAAAATAGGTTTATCACAACACTGATTTCTTTGCTAAAGGTTGCACAGTTAAAACATGTAGCATTGAGGGGATTACCCTTAACATATGATCTTGGTTTCACAACTTCTTGTGATTCCCAAACAAGAACATCATGAAGTTTCTCATTCCTTATACGGAAATGACATCTCCTTTCTTGATGACCTTTATTTCCGCAATAGTGGCAAACATAAGGAATGTTATTACCTCGATTTGTATGTGCTGACTTTGGAGGTTGATATACTTTTCTCTTTCGAACCTTAATTGCTGGTGAAGGTATTTCACTTTTTCCATCAGTGGAAACCTTTTGTTGAGAATAATCACTAGCCTTGACAAATTTTACCTCTTTTCTAATACTTGGAGCATTTATTCCCTTATAGCCCAAGCCTCGTGTATCACGATGATTTTTACTTGCTCCTAGCATAGTGGTTAATTTGCTTGAACTAGTATTTAAATTTTTCAAATCATCTTCCAACATCTTGATTTTATCAAGAGCAGCAGCTAAATCAGCCTCAAGGCGTTTTTCTCGAGCGAGACAAGCACTTTCTCTGTCATCAAAACTAGTTTGTTGAGAGTTAAACCTTGCTTCAGATCCTGCAAGTTTCTCTTCCAACAAAAAGTACTTTTGATAAAGATTATCACATTCAAGTGATTTCATACGTAGGTTTTCCTCAGAATCCTTGAGAATCGATTCATTAGAACGATTCAAAAAATAAACACCTGCGTAACATCTTCTCAATTTCTTGTTTTCTCGACAGAGAGGAGTCAGAAGAGGTGAGAGATGAGAAGTTGTAATCTTCTTCATATTCAACGAATCAAAAAACTTAACATACTCTGAGACTTCCTCATCAACATCTCTATCAATATTTGAATCACCTTCATCATAAAGTTCATCCAAATGTTCTTCTAGGAGTGTTTCCCAAACAACAGTTTTTATATCAATAGAATGTTTAGATATTGACTTAGATGTGATAGTTCTCCCAGGTGAATCCGACCTTTTAGAATCATCTCGTAATTTCTGAACTGGTACGTTATTAGAGATAGACTCGTCCATAAGATCGCTATAAAGACAGACTTATAAAGTCTTTAACGTGTTTTCCTGCTCTGATACCAATTGAAAAATCGGGGGTCTAACAACCTCACCCAATATTTTGATTAGCAATCTGTATGGACTAACTCCAATATACTTTATAGAGAATAAACTAGATAGTCATACTCAATCTAGATAAAACTATATCAAAGAGTTAATATCTCAAACTCTCGATTTGATTTTTACTCAAGCACATGGAAATCTGCGAGTCTTTATCAAATACTAGAGAGATAAACTTGGATGGTACCAAAGACCAATATCCAAGTGTCAGTCAATTTACATCAACAACCAAAGGTTGGATATTCTAATTGATTGATCCTAACGCACAACCTGTGATATTTCAATTATATAACAAAATATAATGCAGAATAGAAATAACACAGACACCAGAAATTTTGTTAACGAGGAAACCGCAAATGCAGAAAAACCCTGGGACCTAGTGCAGATTGAACACCACACTGTATTAAGTCGCTACAGACACTATCCTACTATAAACTAACTTCGGTCTGGACTGTAGTTGAACCCTAATCAATCTCACACTGATTCAAGGTACAGTTGCGCTCCTTACGTCTCTGATCCCAGCAGGATACTATGCACTTGATTCCCTTAGCTGATCTCACCCAAAACCAATAGTTGCAACGACCCAAAGTCGAAGACTTTAATAAACAAATCTATATCACACATAAAAGTCTACGATAACAGATAAATCTGTCTCCCACAGATAAACCTAAGAGTTTTGTTCCGTCTTTTGATAAAATCAAGGTGAACAGGAACCAATCAATAACCCGGACTTATATTCCCGAAGAACAGCCTAGAATTATCAATCACCTCACAATAATCTAAATCGTATGGTAGCGAAACTAGATATTGCGGAATCACAAACGATGAGACGAAGATGTTTGTGATTTCTTTTTATCTTGCCCTATCGGACATATAATCCCAAGTAAATTATTCAATTGAACTCGTACGATAGAAAATGGCAAGATCAAATCGCTCAACTACAAGAGAAGTAGTTTCGTCTGGCTTCCCAATCCCAATGAATTCTTTCAGTCGTTAACCTACAGGGTCTCAGGAAGAAGCCTAAGGTTAAAGGAGAATCGACTCTATCAAACTAACTAGTATCACACAAAATGTGTGGGGATTAGTTTTTTCCAGTTGCTAGATGTCTCCTTTATATAGTTTTCAAATCATGGTTTGTAATCTAAGTTACCTTGGTAACAAAGCATTTAATATTCACCGTTAGATGAAAAACCTGATTTCTCCAAGCTAATATCTTTCAAACATTAGATCGAAACTTAGCTTGTCATACACAAATGAAATGTGTTTTATTTAGGTTTGAGTAACCGTACCTAAACGTGTACACTTGGTTGGTTCACAAATAGTTAGCCGAGGTTAGCCATATGAGTACTTTCATATCAACCATATTCATTTTTCTCATAACTAGTTCAAATTACTCATAAGAACTAGTTGATAGAGTTGTTCAATTGCTTAGGTCTTTATCCATAAACAAAATTGAAAAAAATCGGTTTGATTCACTTGAAACAATGCATGAACAATATAGCCACGGTTTGCAAAGATTGCATTCCTTATTGATTTATTGTTTTAAGTTCATGAAATTCTGATTTGAGAAATAACCAGCTTGGGTACGCGTACGGGTACGTGTACCTTAGCTACCGGATTTGAGTTTGGAAACTCAGCAGAAATTTTCGGTTCGAAAACTTCCATGAATACGCGTACCTAAGATGACTGGTTTTCCAGTTTGTAAACTACAAAATTCGGCAGAAATTTTCGGTAAAAAAACTTCCGCCAGTACGCGTACCCAATCTGTCTCTTTTACCAATTTCGCATGCACAAGTGCACACAATTGATTTCCGGCACATGGATTTATACACTAATTTGTGAACACACTATATATGCGTATATCCATAGTTGGTTACATAATCTCAACTCTACATTTCAATCATTGAAACACTCTTCTATAATGTTATAACAATCGTTATTCACGACTATCGTCATCAAAGCTGTTTTCAAGATTGAAACGTCATCATGAATTTCGTCACGGATAAAGATGAAAAGCGGTTAAAGCGAAAGCTTACTAACACGTATTTCGAGAAAAAGATAGGCGAGTAAACTCGGATCGAAATAGCAAATGTGTATGTATGAAAACTATCATACTTATACCACTTTGTATCAAGAGGAGGAGATAGAGAGATAGACTTTTGAGTGATAGATAAGTTCAAGTTTCCACATACCTTTTATTCGGATGAAGTTCCACCGGTTCCTTGAGTAGTTCTTCGTCTTCGTAAGATGATCGTCGTGGAGTCTGGAGCTTAACTACACTTAAGTGTCCTAGTCCGAGACTTAGCTATAAGTAGTCTAGAAATAAAAACATATAGTTTTGACAACTAAACTTGACAAACATTCTTGAGATAGCAACGCATGCGAGTTCGACCGAGCAATGCTCTAACATATAGTTTTGACAACTAAACTTGACAAACATGCTTGAGATAGCAACGCATGTGAGTTCGACCGAGTAGTGCTCTAATGATGCGTGTCGTAAGTGCAATCAAATTAATAATCTTATTTCCACACAATTAATTGGTAATATAATGGAAGTAAGGATCGTTCCCACGAACAACAGTGAGTTTTAGTTGTCAAAATGTCACAAAGAGGAGGGGGGTTGTTTTAGATTTCGAACAAAGTAAATAATCAAAGCAAATAAAGTTGTATTGTAATCAATAGAGAGAGATGTGATCGAGGAATCCTTCTTCGTTAATAAACCTTCAATGAGTTATTATAGTTTCCTACTCGTCGTTAATCATAGATTATCACCAACCGTGGAATAACATCTAGCTCAGTGTTGTTCCCTAAATTCCTTTTATCACTGAGTACTGAAGCTCTCCAATACCAGATTCTATTCGCCTAACCACCTAGTAGTAGCTCATTCAAGGTGTAATTTTTCGAATGTTTTATCTTTTGTGAATTTATAGGTTGATCCTAATAGTTAGACTCTTAGCTCAAGGTCCACTTCTTAGTGTTGTTTATACCCACAATCGCTCCACATAATCCCTCTGCAAGGTTCTTATTGGGTAAAAGTTATTCGACGATTACTTATCTCCTAACTCAATACTAGAAATAGATTGAATCAACAAATCAATTTAGTTGGCCACCTAAACAATCTATCAATCAATTATAAATATTCGTTAAAATATAAACAAATGATAATCATATGAAGAACTTCAAAGTAGATTAATATAATAACTCAAATCTTGTTTACAACTTAGAATTCATCCTCAATCAATAGGCGTTTAGCTACTCATGGATATAGAAACATCCATGATATACATATGAGAAAAGTAAAGAGATAACATTACGATTGATAATCGCTCTGTATGATGTTTCTTCTCTCCAAACCCTAACAATTTCGTGACCTAATGATATATATTATTTCACATAACCTAATACATTTTTATAGGTTTACATTGCTTGGTCTTCACGTATTTAGTTTGGTTTAAGAACCCAACCTGAAATAACGTTCCCAAACATGCCCTTAGGTCTTCCAAGGAGTAAATACACGTTTCCCATTTGCTAAGTGCGTGAAACAAGTCCGCAAACTTCAAAATCCAACAGAAATTTTCGGAATTAAGTCTGCGAACCCAGTCCGCGAACCTAGTTCGCGGACTTCATTGTCCTCGTATTCAATAAAACCTTGTTTTGGCCATAACTTCTTCATCCGAATTCGGAATGACCTCATTCTTTTTGCATTCTTTTTTATCTTTCAATTCTCTTCAATATGATGATGAGAAATCCCAAATATGAATGACTTAAGATCGGTCTTTGGCCCTTCTATTGATTTTGAGCGTTTTGCTCCTTTTCGTCGCACTTCTTCCACTTCTCTTGGATTTGGGCACTTGGATACTTGGAATACTTCTCTCCAAAGCTCTTTTCAGCACTTTGTAGCTCCTTTGTGTATGATTCACCTAATATAGGCAAACAAGAGAAAACAAGAGTAATAATACGAAAATATGCAAGAATAATAGCTAAAACAAGTATGAAATGGACACTAAAATCATATGAATTATGCACTTATAAAATTCCCCCACACTTAGCTTTTGATAGTCCTCGAGCAAACTAAATAAAAATAATCCTAAATACAACAACTCCATGTCGTGAGGATACGGTCACTCTTAGCACGAATAACATGCCTTTAAACCCCTAGGTGTCCCTAGTGGACGAGTTATAGTCTCGTGAGGGATTACAAGAGGTATACCCACAAAACCTACTCCAATCTCTCACCTTGGAAGAACCACTAAGGATAGACACAAAGCAAAAAGCCAAATAATTAGCTTGCATATGTTCTTTAGCTGCAAACATCCCACATACATTCCAATCATCACACACAAGCAATTACTTACGTATGTCATTCAACCTGATTGCAAAACTCTACTAAGATAGTCATCGTACTTGTTGCAACGTTTGTCACAACACTCGCATACTGAAATCACATGGATAGATAAGATAATGGAAATAGAAAAGTGAAGTGTGCAAATGTTGACTTAAGTGAAAGATGTTACCCACAATACTTGTGTGAATGTCGTCAAAGGATCTTTATTTATAGCGCAATAGTTTAGAGAAGCACCCATTTAACTTGACCACATGATTAGATACTCTAAGGGCATGGTTCTTTTCAGCAAGTATGTGATAGTTGCCTTGGATCCTGCGTTCCACGCTTGCTTAGGCGACGGAGACAGGGACAATGTTTCACACATACTGCTATCTAAGCGTCAAGAACCTCATCATTAGTCTTTTTGACTTGCTATATAATGATGATATGATTTTTTTTTATCGACTAGATGATTATATATTCTAAGAGCATGTTCTTTTTCAGCAAATACGTGATAGTTGCCTTGGATCCTGCGTTCCACACTTGCTTAGGCGACGGAGACAGGGACAACTTTTCACACGTATTGCTATCCAAGTGTCGATAAATGAAGAGGAGTCTTAAAATAAAGTTTTTTTTTTATTTAGCTCACTCTTTATAAGTGTAAGACATTTGTCTTATGGGGCTTTTATATAAACTCAACCAATGATTACCTTGCTATAACATCCACGACATATCAGGATCCCACCAAATCACTTTAGAGAAACATATAACTGCAAAAATAAAAAGAAAGTGATTCAGTAGTAATTAATTGCAAGGATGACTCTTTCAAATGACTACCATAGCTTAGTTTCGCATTCAATTATGAACGTATATATTTAAGGATTGAAATAAATTGAACTTAATCTATAGCTTGAAGAACTGTTTCAACCTTAAAAGGTTTAGAGTGTCATCCTAATTAGCTCATAAGTAACTCCAAAATATGAAGTCTCAAGAATGCAAGAAATCAAAGAGTACTATTAATTTATGTGTATATGAAAATAGTATATACTAAATAATCCCCCACACTTAAACTCAACATTATCCTTAATGTTCAAAACCGAAAATTCTGATTTCTGACATAACAGCTCTGAAAAACTCGAAAACTGTATCAATGGGTAGAGAATTAGGAAAAACATCCTAAACTAAAGTTTTTCACCTACGTATTTTCTATAAGGTGTCAAAATTTCACATTGTTTCGGTAAATGGTCTGACTTTTATGGCCTCCGCACTGACTGACTTGCAATCTGAATAAGTTCTGGAAAAATACCAAAACTCAAATGTCCAGGCCTATCGCTCCAACTTAACGGACTCAGAATTCATATTTTCTTTTTGGAAAATAAATTTATGTCTGTCCTATTTAAAATTTGGGGTCAACCACTCAAATCGGACTCCATATGAAGTCTCGAGAGCTATTTTCGTGACAAGTGCGCAGTCAGAATTTTCTGACTAGAATTCGTCAAAACTTGCATTATAGATATAAGACTTGTAAAATCTAAGATGGGAATGAAAGATATGATATGAAAAACTAAGAAAATCAAAAACAAAAAAGGATAGAGATACAAAACCGATGGGTTGCCTCCCATTTAGCGCTTAGTTTAATGTCCCCAGCCCGACTTGGCTTTCTCCAAACTACTTCTCTTGAGGAAGTAAATCATGAAGCTCAATTTCTTCCATGTTCACATAAGCAATGCTCTCATATATAACTTCAATCTATGGCCATTAACTTTCAAATTTGTTCCATATCTAAGACTAGAAATTTCAACTGCACCATAAGAGAAAATATTAGTAACAACAAACGGTCCAATCCATCTGGACCTTAACTTCCTAGGAAACAGTCTAAGACGAGAATTAAATAAAAGAACTTTTTGTCCCACAACAAAATTCTTTTGAAAAATCATTTTGTCATGGAAAAGCTTTGTCTTTTCCTTGTATATACGAGAACTCTCTTATGCATCATTACGTATCTCCTCTTGCTCGTTAAGTTGTAACTTGCTTTGTTTCCCCGAATTGTCATAATCCATGTTGCACATCTTTATCGCCCAATATGCCTTGTGTTCAAGTTCAACCGGAAGATGACAAGCTTTGCTATAAACCAACCGATATGGAGACATATCAATCGGTGTTTTGTACGCCGTCATATACGCCCAAAGCGCATCGTTAAGCCTATAACTCCAATCTTTCCGTGTAGTGTTTACGGTTTTACCAAGAATGGATTTAATCTCATGGTTTGAGATTTCGGCTTGCCCACTAGTTTGTGGGTGGTATGGCGTACCAACCTTGTGTGTTATGTTGTACTTCTTGAATAGAGCGTGGAAGGATTTCTGAAAATACGAACTTCCATCACTGATAACCACTCTTGGTGTACCATGTCTAGAGAAAATATATTCCTTCACAAACTCACAAACAACTTGAGAATCATTAGTAGGGGCGGCTTTAGCTTCCACCCATTTTGAAACATAATCCACAGCAAGAAGTATATAAAGTTTTCCATAAGAATTGACAAAAGGACCCATAAAATCTATACCCCACACATCAAAGATCTCTACAGTGAGAATAGGATTGAGTGGCATTTGATTTCGAGCACCTAGATTTCCAGTTCGTTGACATCTATCACAAGAATTTCAAAAAATATATGCATCCTCGAATAAGGTATGCCAATAAAAGCCACTTTCAAGTACTTTGAAAGCGGTACGTTTGGAAACAAAGTGACCACTGATAGACGCATTTATGTGTCTAATATATCTCATTTGTATATATTGTTAGTGCCCGTTTTTGTACTTATTATGGTGTTTTATTTATTTATAGGTGTTTTTGGAAAAATAAGGTTTTGCGGCGAAATTGGTTAAAAATGCGGCGTTTGGAGCTCCGTTGACGGTATACCGGAAGCGCCCCAGAAGTGTGCCGGAAGTACCCCGGAAATGTCCCGGAGGAACCCCGAAAAAGTGCGGAAAATATCCCAGAAGAATTGCTAAAGGCACCCCTTGGTTGGATAAGGGCACCCCATGGATATTTACACCCCAAAAAGGATGTTTCCACCCCAGTTGCTAAGGGGACACCCAACAGTGGTTAAGGGGACACCCTTCTTCACGATTTGAAAATTCAAAATGGCGGGAAACATGCATGCAGACGCTGTTGAATTTTCGATTTGATTTTGGAAGATTTCTAAAGAGATTCAATACCAAGAATCAGTTGGGCTTAACTTGATAGAGCTAAACAGGGCTATTGTAAGCAATTTGATCGATCAAAATGGGCCAGATAAGCCGTGGGAGGAAATCAAAGTTAAACAGGGGAAGATATTATCGGGTGCACTGTGAGCCGATTTTGGAAAGTTTGTGGACAAACAGGGGAAGATATCTTCTCTTATAAAGTTTGTATGTGACTTATGGAAGTATTACAGCTCATTTGCGCAGGCATAAGAGGTGGAAAAGATCGTATCTCGGCTGACAGTGAAGAAAATGAAAAAAATATTTTCTGAGTAAATGAGAATTATGTGGAGTTATTGTGAGTGATTCGTTGCTCCTGTTGTGTATAAATAGTATCCTAGGGTCTCATAGAGAGGGGATCAAGAGTTTGGGGTCTAGCCAGAGCCGAGAGGAGCGAGAAATCGAGACTTGCAGGATTGTTCACCTGCTGCTGCTGAAGAAGAAGGATGAGCTAAAGAACACGAAGAACGGACGGCCAAAGACCGTCGTTTTTCAACAGTTCCAGCAGCAGTGGAGAAGTGTCGCAGTTTAGCGACAGTTTTCTGGTATCGTTTCTTTCTGGACGTGTTTTGTGAGTCTCAGAACCACTGTTTTATAACTTTTGACTCTTTTAATCATACTTTGAGCATCAAATATATATTTTGAGAACATGATTATTATGATTAGCTAAACCCCAACACTGGGATGATGGAGGAAGCCGTTCTTTACGCATATGATAATTATATTAATTCTTTTTTTGACTACTTGCACTTTTTATTAATCGATTTATGATTTTTCTTAATTGGTTGTGATATCGTATGATGATGTATGCTTGGTCGTAGTGCTTTTGATGCGTCATGCTAGTGATATACAATAAATATTCTAAAAATCTACCTTGGAAAGAATGAGAGTCCTTATGATTTGAGCTATAATTGTTTCGAATAAATATATGAATTGTGTGAATGATTAATGGTGGAATCCCGTGTCCTAGTGTCTCTTGATCCTGTGACAAATATTGTGTATATATTTTTGTTTTTTAAATCTTTACAAGTCCGAGCAACGAACTTTTACTTATCACTAAAAAAAACTACAACCACCACCACATGCATAAGTATGACAAAAAGTAAGAATAGATTGAAATTCAGAATTAGGTACGCACCTGCGGATGATTTGATCAGAACCGTATTTCCACAAGTATGGCTCATCCCACACATACTGCTTGGCTATTTTCTTAAGCTTAAGCTTTTGAAAATTAGACATTGTACTAGGTACTTGTCTTGTAACCAAGTAGTTCACTATATCCGCGTACCAAGGTGTTGAATCTTCAATTGAGAAAAGTTGTTCGTCTGGAAAACGATCTTGTAAAGGAAGTTCTTCTTCGGAAACAACAGTCTACTAAGATGATCCGCAACAGTATTTTCAACAACTTTTTTTATCCTTTATTTCATAATCAAATTCTTGTAATAGTAGAATCCACCGTATAAGTCTTCGCTTAGCTTCTTTCTTCTATAATAGGTACCGAAGTGTTGCATGATCAGAATATACAATCACTTTTGTACCACCAAATAGGATCTAAATTTTTCTAATGCAAACACTATATACAAAAGTTCTTTCTCAGTGGTAGAATAGTTGATTTGTGCATCGTTTAGGGTCCTAGATGCATAATAAATCACATGAGACAACTTGTCTACTCTTTGACCCAAAACGGCTCCAACTGCATAGTCACTTGCATCACACATTAATTCAAATGGTAAACTCCAATCCGGTGACTTGATAATTGGTGCAGTTGTCAATAATTCTTTTAATTTTTATAAAAGGCTTCCTTGCACTCCTTGTTGAAGTAAAAAATAACCTCTTTTTGCAATAATCTGCACATCGTCATTGAGATTTTGGAGAAATCCTTGATAAACCGCCTGTAAAAACCTACATGACCAAGAAAGAACGAATTTCCCTCACCGATGTGGGATATTATAAGTTTCTTATTAAATCTATCTTTGCTTTGTCAACTTCAAGTCATCGAGAGGACACAATGTCACCGAGCACTATTCCATGGTTTACCATAAAGTGGCATTTCTCCCTATTTAAAACAAGATTAGTGTCTATGCATCTTTTAAGCACGAGTTCAAGATTTTGTAAACAAATATCAAATGAATCACCATAAACACTAAAATCATCCATAAATACCTCAATGATGCGTTCCACATAGTCAGAAAATATACTAACCATACACCTCTGAAAAGTGGAAGGCGCGTTGCAAAGACCAAACGACATCCGTCTATAGGCAAACGTACCAAAAGGACAAGTGAAGGTAGTCTTTTCTTGATCCTCTGGTGAAATAACAATCTGATTGTACCCCGAATGACCGTCCAAAAAGCAATAATGTGAGTGTCCCGCTAACCTTTCTAACATCTGATCAATGAGAGGCAAAAGAAAGTGATCCTTTCGGGTTACGGCATTAAGCTTTCTGTAGTCTATACACACTCTCCATCCAGTTTGAACCCTTGTAGGAATGAGTTCATCATCTTGATTTCTAATAACAGTGACACCTGCTTTCTTAGGCACCACTTGAACTGGGCTAACCCATTTGCTATCAGAAATTGGGTAAATCACCCCCACACTTAGTAATTTGAGGATCTCTTTCTTCACTACCTCCATCATTGGGGGGTTAATCCTACGCTGAGCATCACGTACAGGCTTAAAATCATCTTCCATTAGGATTCTATGCATGCACATGGATGGACTAATGCCTTTGATATTAGCAATTGTCCAACCAACAGCCGTTTTGTGCTCTTTCAGAACCCTAAGTAGACGTTCTTCTTGTATTGGGGTGAGGTTATTTGCAATAATCACCGGAAGTTATTCTTTGTCACCCAAGTACACGTACTTTAGGTGGTCTGGAAGTGGATTCAATTCTAGTTTCGGTTCCTGCACAATAGAAGGTAATGGAACCTCATTAGTTACGGGTAAAAAAATATAAGAAATATTACCCGGGTTAGCTTCTTGTAATGCTGTTAAGGCACCACACATCTCCACCAATTCTTTGGCTAAGTAAACGTCCAGGTTCGGCTGTCCGTGAACGTCCAAATCAATGCTATTCCGTAGCACAACTCCAAGTCCATCTTCAGCATTCAAATCAAAATTTTTTTGTACTAACGAACCAATAACATCAATGGAGAAAGCTGAGTGAACATCACTAGGATAGCGCATAGTTTCAAAATATTGAACCGGATGATCTCCTTATCAAATTCCATAGTGAGTGCACCACTATCAACATCAATCTTCGTCTTTTCATTCTTCATGAACGGTCTCCCAAGAAGTAATGAATTAGATGAACAATTATCTTCATTGTGCATATCCACAATGTAGAAATCAGCCGGAAAGATTAACTAATTCACTTGAACTAACACGTCCTCCAAGACTCCCTTAGGATATATATTGGACTTGTTAGCCAATTGAATAGTAATCTTTGCCTCTTTTAAAGGTCCAAGATTCAAAGAATCATAAACATCGGCTGACATAATACTTATGGAAGCTCCCAAATCAAGCAAAGCACGCTCAAATCATCAGTTACCAATAGTAACGGGTACCGTGAAACCACCAGGATCTTCACACTTTGTAGTCATCTTCTTAAGTAACATAGTTGTAGCACTTTTTCGCCTACTTGAGTGATCTCATTAGCAATCAACATATCCTTCCTTGTACACAAATCCTTCAAAACCTTGGCATACCTGGGTACGGTTCTGATGGCCTCAATAAATGGAATGTTGATGTGTATCTTGCTGAAAATGTCCATAATTTCCTTGTCTTGAGCTTGCTTCTTCGACTTGGAAAAACGACTAGGGAAAGGAGGTGGTATGGTAAAAGTGGGAACCGTATCCTTAGGTTGGCCGTTTGAGATTGGCTTTTCCTTTGGGACGGTTTCCTCTTCTACTTCCTTTTTGACGTCGTTACTAACCTCTTTTTGATGATGTGGCTCTTCAGTTTGTCTTCCACTTCTTAGAGTTACCGCATTAACGTGCTCTCTTGGGTTGAAAAAAGGTTGTGATGGAAACTTTGTCGAAGCTTGTGCTTTCATTTGATTCATATATGTCGCCATTTACCCCATCTGAGTTTGTAAATCTCTAATAGCGTTATCAGTTTTCAGCTGATTCTGTTCGGCTTTCTGTATGAATTAATTGGTTTCCAGCTGACCCTGTTTGATTATGGAGATGAGTGCGTCAAACTTGGATTCCTCATTCTGAGGTTGTTGTTGAATTCCATTTTGTCTCGCATATGGATTGGGAGATGCAGCTTGTTTGTTAGCATAACTAAAATTTGGTTGGTCTTTCCAACTAGGATTATAAGTATTAGAATATGGATCATACCTTGGACTCTGATTAGGAAGTATAGCATTTACCTCAGCTTCATCTTCGTATGAAGGAATGATCACTGCTGCCATTGTTAGAGCACTGCTCGGTTGAACCCACTAGCGTTGGTATGTCAAGTTAGTTGTCAATTTTAGTTGCCAAAATACATTCTTTATTTATCATACTAAAGATAGTTACGGACTAGATTAGGTCTAAGAAGTTGAATCAAAGCTATCCTTAAAGGATGAAGATTGAAGACTACAAGAAAACATCAACAAGTACTTCATCAACAAAGGTATGTGATTGATTTCATTTGGATTCTTGTTCAATTCTATCTCTCTAATCTATCAAGATATATGCTCACTCTATGGAACAATCTCGATGACGGTAAATGTACATTTATGTATATATACTTGAGGTTATTTGATTCATGACCTTGGAGACAATAACCTTTATTCTTGTAAAGAATCTCATGTTATAGTGAATGAGCTTATGAATCCAACGAGCCATGAATCACTCAATTCCGAGTTATAACGATGAAGTTATGAGTGATTTATTAAAGTTCGTTAGTAGGAAACAATCCACGGGTTGTTCGTAGTAGTTCATGGACTTGGGCCCAATTACGTGACTAAAAGGCATTTTTGGTCATTGGTGATGTTTCCTTATCTAGGAAATTTAGATATTACTCCAAACATCTTTGATTACCATATTAAAGTGTTTGTGATTCATTCCTAATTTAATTTGTGATTTATTCACAAAAATACAATTTGCTAAATTAATTATTTATTTAATTATTTTGGCAAGAGTTGTAACTTAGGAAAGACTCTCATATTTAGGAGAGTCTTGAAAAAGGAAAATAGCTTTGCTTAGCTTCCAAGCTATTTTTCACTATAAATAAAGGGTTCGTGACTTTAACGTTTTCACCCCCTTTGGAAAATAGGCGTAAGCTTTGCAGGTTGTTTCCATGTCTTCCGTTCTTCGTGAACAAGAGTGAGATAAATTCTGTGTATTTGGGATCACAAAGCCAAGTTGAATTAAATCTTCGTGATTGATTATACAACTTGTAATATAGGTTTTTCACCTCTTGCCTATTCTAAGGTTTTCTCTTCTGATATAAAACCATTCAAGAGTTGTTGATCATAAACCCTAGATTTTGATAGATTTCAGTTTCCGATCGTATACCAACACTTGTTCGTCGAAACCGGAAACTAGAAAGAAAAACTTCTTTTGAGGCATCTCGTAAAAATCCTTAAGAAGTTTTAAACAAGATATCTCTAGATTTATTCTAGTTGTTCTTGTGGTAGAATAATTAGGTTTCTCTTCCTTTATTGAAGAGTATAATAATCCCTAATCTACACGTTTGTTTTGATATTACTTTTACCTAGTAATTGTTTTTATCAAAATAAACATAAGATTTCCAAAACCTTGATTTACATCTAAAGGTAAATCAAATCAGTGTTTTGTGCAAACAAAATGTCAAATCGTGTTGGTGTATGTTCTAAAGAGAGCCTCGGGTTCTGCTAGAAGATTTGTGTGAAGAATTTATAAAGAGAATCGGTATTCTGCTAGGAGTTCTACAAGTGCTGAAGAAGGTATTACATCTAGTCCGAATAGGTAGTAGGAGATTGGTGTAACAGCTTATAATCAGTGTGTGTTTATTCTGGACTAGGTCCCGGGATTTTTTTCATTTACGGTTTCCTCGTTAACAAAATTTTGGTGTCTGTGTTATTTATTTTCTGCATTATATTTTATTTATATAATAAAAATATCAGAGGTTGTACGTTAAGATCAATCAGTTCTTGTATCCGGCCTTAGGTTTGTTGAGTGAATTGATTGACACTTGAATATTGGTCTTTGGTACTGTTCAAGTTAATCCTCTTATATTCAATCGGTCTCGCAAATCCCTATTTGCTGATTACGGATTGAATCAAGAGATAGAGGTATAAAACTCTTTGATATACTTTTTATAGATTGAGTCTAACTGTCTAGTTGATTCTCTTGAAAGTATATTGGAGTTTGTCTATTCAGATTGCCAAACTAAATATTGGGTGTGGTTGTTAGACCCCTCTTTTTAAATTGATATCAGAGCAGGAAAACACGTCAAGACCTCATAAGTCTGTGTTTGAACCAATCTGATTGTTATGGACAGAGGTGCTATCTCTATAAACGTACCGCCAGTCTTCAATGGCGCAAACTATTTATGGTGGAAAATTGCTATGCGTTCTTTCATTCAAGCGCGAGATTTTCAATCATAGGTTCGTATTGTTAATGGCTATGATCCTCCATTAGTTACAGTAGACGGTGTAAATGTTGCGAAGAATATTGGCGATTACAATGATCTTGAGATTCTTGCAACAAAGCAAAATTCTGAAGGATTAAATGCTATCATCCATGCCATTACCCCAGATCTTCAGCACCACGTGACTACGTGCAATAAGTCTAAAGATGCTTGGGATATCTTAGCAACCGTTGAAAAGGTTTTTGATTGTCGTGACTACGTGCAACTACAGCTTGCGCACTCCAAATTCGTGGATTACAAGTTCCCGAAGAAGTCAGACTCCCTCTTTCCTCAAGCAAACCTCCAGTTATGCATACAGAATCCCGGTAATATCTCTCGACTTTGTTTTCTTTAAACTCGGTGATACTTTCTCTTTCTTACGTTTCTGAAGCGATTACCTCCCCTATTTCATTCAAACAGGATATCCACGATTAAAATCCTCGAGAAAATCTCAAGGAATCAGCCACAAATCCTCCACAGAAAATCACGGAAATTCAAACCATTATATCTCGTATTCCTCTGTTTGTATTTATCCGACCATACAACCAATTTTAGCAGTTTCTATCACCCTTATTGACCCTGTTTGTCTAAATAGAATGAGCACAAAGAATTTCAGTGATTGAGTCTTAGTGAAAATCTCCCAAATTATTCCAAAAAAAGTACGCATTTCACTTAGAACATTTCCCGCCAAAAAAAAAAATTCAAAAGAGGAAGAAGAAGGTTCCCCTTAACCAACTGCTTGGGGTGCTAATATCATGTGGGTGCCCCTTAGTAATTGGGTTCCCCTTATCCAAAACTGAGAGTTCGAATAACATGTGTCCTCTGGGGTACAAAAACCACTTCTCGAGCAACTTTCTCCATAAGAGCTTATTTCACAAAAACACCTACAAACAAGTTTATTAGTGATAAAATAAGTCTCAGCTAATGTATTTATGGGTGAAAATGCGTCGTACTTTTGTGCTCATCAACCGTATTCGAAGGGAATGCTGCAAAGAAAGAAGCAAGGCTTCAAAATCTAGCTTATGATTGGAAAAACCTTCGCATGTCTGATGATGAAACCTTTGATGAGTTTGACCAAAGACTTTCTCAAATAGTTAACACCTTATATTCATTAGGAAGAACTATTCCAGAGAAAGATATTGTGTGCAAAATTCTCAGGTCTCTACCATCAAGATATGAGTCTAAGAAGCATGCCATTGAAGAAGCAAACGATCTTTCTACACTCTCCAAAAATACTGTTGCTGGAAAGTCAAAGATCTTTGATAATGAACACGCAAGAAAATAGGTGATTTCTCTTAAAGCTGCAAATATTTCTGAATCCTCTAAGGATAAATCTGTTTCACCAGATACTAAGGATGTTACTCCACAAAAATTTAGAAAATTCTTGAGAGACGGTAAAAAGAGTCTTTCTAAAAGTGTAACATCTCCTAAGGATGATGTACAATGCTATAATTGTCGTGGTTTCGGGCACTTGTCTTCAGTATGTCCTAGATGGAGCCATAGACAATCGGCATATGCAGCAGATTTTCCTACTCTTGAGGATGGTCCTGAATATTATAATCCTAAAGAGCTCATAGGCGAGGTTGCATTAGCTTCTGGAAAAATTCTTTCGGATACTAGTTCTGATTCTGACGAAGAATTGTTCCATGTAGATCCAGTTGCTAATAATCTTCTTAAAGAATGTCATCAAAAACTTTCAGAAGCTGAGAGCACCATTTCCAGTAAGAAATTTAAATATGACAGACTTCATAGTCGGAATAAAGACTTGCAAGACCAACTTGATTCTAGTGGTGCAAGAGATTATCTCAAAGAAATACGAAAGCTTAAAGAAGAAATTTCCGAAGGTCGTGATCGGGAAATTATTCTTCAAGCAAAGCTACATAACTTGGAAAACATTGAGATGAACTTGTTATTTGATTCAGAACGAGAAGATCTCAAAGTTCAATGTGAATCATCCAAGAATGATTTAGTTATTGCGCTTGAGAAGGTCAAAAGTTTGGAAGAAGAAAACTCGAGCTTAAAAGAGAGTTTGTCTAGAAATAGCAACTCAGATAAATTAACCTCGATATTAGGAGCATGTAGAATTCATCGTGATACATGAGGATTGGGATATGAATGAGTAGACACTCCTAGTATTTGCAAAGAGGTAAAATTTATCAAATCTAAAGTTTCTTCTCAACCAAAACCTTCCACGGTTGACAAAAGTAAAGTATGTCTACCAACTGCCGACAACGAAAAGTATGTCAAGCTCCAAAGAAAGTACATACACATTCATGTAACACTAAACATAACTTTTTCCATTCTACTAAACATTGTTTTCATTGTGGAAAACCAGGTCACTTGCAAAGGAACTGCAGATTTCTTAAACGAGATAAAACCAGATCTTATTCTGTTAAGATGACAAGATCTGATGTTCCAAACTGGAGAAAAACTGAGTCTCATAATATCAGTTTTTTCAGTATTCCCTCCAAGAAGTTCCATAATTATATTGGGGAGAAAAAGAAATATGTTACTCCAAAAGCTGCTCAGAAATGGGTACCAAAGAAGACCAATAAAGCAACGAGTACTATTAAGAAGGATCTCCAAGACAAGAGTTCGACAAGGTATAACATCTTAAAAAGGTCTGGAACAGTTATTGAAAGTTTCAAGGAAGACGTTAAATTCCTAGATTCCATGTTTGATTTTGTTTCAAATACCTGTCGTGAGCAAGATTTTGCTCACCTCAACACAACCTGATTGTGATGAAAGTGCATCCTCACCATGAAGCCCTATTAAATGCGGTGAGGATTGCAAAATAATTGGGGCACACATATTGTTTTGGGTAATTTCTGGATATGTGGAACAATTTATTGTTTCGAGGTGAGTCTAACTCGCTTACATATTTCTCAAAATATGTGTTGATAAGCTTTCGCTTCAACCAAGTTCATCTTTACCTAGTGACGAAAGTCATGATATGTTTCAATCACTTTGAAAATTGCTTTGACGAGAAATGGTGTAACAACTATATAACGTCCTTTAAGAATGTTTCAATGATTGGAATGAGAGTTTAGATTACATAACCAATGAAGGACATAAGCATTGTTGTGGAAACACATTTATGTATAAGTCATATTCCTTGAACCAAAGTTTGCGAACTTTGTTGATCAAGAGAACCGGAAGAATGGCGTGAGCCAAGTCCGCGAACTGCCGAAGTTCTCAAACCCGAGAATTTCTGCTGGAGTTGACAAACTGTTGCGTGATTACCAGTCCGCGAACCGGCGAAGTCCTCATACCCGAGAATTTCTGCTGGAGTTTGTAAACTCTGCCCGGTAACTTAAGTCCGCGAACATAGTATGCGAACTTGAGTTAGGTTATATCTAAAGACGATTGTTTGTGAACTTATACTTATATAAATTAAGGAGTACATTTTAAAAACCGTGGCTATAAATTTCATGAACCGATTCAAGTGAATCAAACCGTCTTTGCTTTAATTGTGTCTTGTGTAGTTACGTAAGATTTCCTTGCAATTGAAAAACTCTCTAACTAGTTCATTTGAACTAGTTATGGTTAAGACAAATATGGTTAGATACCACGTGTATGAGTCTTAATTACCTAACTTGATTTGTGATTGGAATTCTTAAATATAACAGGTTAGAAGCAATTATCAAAGCCGTGGATGTTGGTTTTTATTGTCAAAGAATCTTTTTTATACTCTTATGGTAACCATTCTTGGTGTAAATCCTTATGGAAAAGATTATTCTTCCTTCTAAGCATATCAATTCTTGTTCATACAAGTTTGTATCTTAGAAAAGATGATCACAATATTTGATCTTCATGATTACATATTGTGTATTATTACCATGAGATAGTTCTATTGTTCAGTAACTTGATCTCATGAGAGACTTTCAATGATTGGTTGTTAGTTCGTATCTCCTTGTGGGTTTTCTAAAATCCAATATATAAATCCTTATCTCTAGAGTAAGGTCACTCTTGTTGTTCTTTCGGGAATGACATCTAATGGGGGAGAGTTCTTTTGAACTTGTGCTTAATTGATATATCTTTAAAGGGAGAAGCGGTTGTGGAACATGTAGGAATTAACTTGTATCTTAATAAACTCCTTTATGAAGTCACTAAGTTTCGACCCTGTGATATCATCTAAACAAAGTTGATATGTTTCCTTCTTTTGGTCATGAAGTGTCTCCGTGAAAATTTCATGAGGATCCCACTAGTCTTCGTGCCTTTGCCAATTTGTATTGACAAAAAGGGGGAGAATTAATGTGTAGTTCACACTACAAATACGTATGGTTTACGGATCATTATGTAAGAGGGAGTGGTTTTCATGTTGAGATGGAGTACTGACTAATGGGGAGTGGTACATATCACCGTAGTATTATTGTCAAAGTTGTGATACAATGAAACTTTGATGCTGTGTAATAATACTATGATGGATCTTCAACAAGTATATGATGAACACATGAATAGTTGAAGAACCAAGGAAATAAGGCTTGTCGTTTTTGCTTTTAACAAGTACAATACATATATAAAATGGTTTTGTCACTAAAATTGACAAAGGGGGGGATTGTTAGACCACTGCTCGGTTGAACCCACTAGCGTTGGTATGTCAATTTTAGTTGCCAAAATGCATTCTTTATTTAGCATACTAAAGATAGTTTCGGATTAGATTAGGTCTAAGAAGTTGAATCGAAGCTATCCTTAAAGGATGAAGATTGAAGACTACAGAAGACATAAACAAGTACTTCATCAACAAAGTTATGTGATTTATTTCATTTGGATTCTTGTTCAATCTTTCTAATCTATCAAGATATATGCTCACTCTATGGAACAATCCCGATGACGGTAAATGTACATTTATTTATATATACTTGAGGTTATTTGATTCATGACCTTGGATACAATAACCTTTATTCTTGTAAAGAATCTCATGTTATAGTGAATGAGCTTATGAATCCAACGAGCCAAGAATCACTCAATTCCGAGTTATAACGATGAAGTTATCAGTGATTTATTAAAGTTCGTTAGTAGGAAACAATCCATGGGTTGTTTGTAGTAGTTCATGGACTTGGATCCAATTACGTGACTAAAAGGCATTTTTGGTCAAGTTGGCGATGTTTCCTTATCTAGGCAAGTTAGATATTACTCCAAACATCTTTGATTACCATATTAAAGTGTTTGTGATTCCTTCCTAATTTAATTTGTGATTTATTCACAAAAATACAATTTGCTAAATTAATTATTTATTTAATTATTTTGGAAAGAGTTGTAACTTAGGAAAGACTCCCATATTTAGGAGAGTCTTGAAAAAGGAAAATAGCTTTCCTTAGCTTCCAAGCTATTTTTCACTATAAATAAAGGTTTCGTGAGTTTACACGTTTTCATCCCCTTTGGAAAATAGGCGTAAGCTTCACAGGTTGTTTCCATGTCTTCTGTTCTTCGTGAAAAAGAGTGAGATAAAGTCTTTGTATTGGGGATTACAAAGCCAAGTTGAATTAAATCTTCGTGATTGATTATACAACTTGTAATCTAGGTTTTTCACCTCTTGTCTATTCTAAGGTTTTCTCTTCTGATATAAAACCATTCAAGAGTTGTTGATCATAAACCCTAGATTCTGATAGATTTTAGTTTCCGATCGTATACCAACACTTGTTAGTCGAAATCGGAGACTTGAAAGAAAAACTTCTTTTGAGGAATCTCGTAAA
The DNA here is from genome assembly GCF_003573695.1 of Papaver somniferum. Lineage (NCBI taxonomy): Eukaryota > Viridiplantae > Streptophyta > Magnoliopsida > Ranunculales > Papaveraceae > Papaver > Papaver somniferum. The sequence continues at coordinate 83,089,319 of NC_039361.1, read as the reverse complement.
AATCCTTGAGAAGTTTTAAACAAGATATCTCTAGATTTATTCTAGTTGTTCTTGTGTTAGAATAATTAGGTTTCTCTTCCTTTATTGAAGAGTATAATAATCCCTAATCTACACGTTTGTTTTGATATTAATTTTACCTACTAATTGTTTTTATCAAAATAAACACAAGATTTCCAAAACCTTGATTTACATCTAAAGGGAAATGAAATCTGTTATTTGTGCAAACAAAATATCAAATCGTATCAATCGTGTTGGTGTATCTTCTAAAGAGAGCCTCGGGTTCTGCTAGAAGATCTGTGTGAAGAATTTATAAAGAGAATCGGTATTCTGCTAGGAGTTATACACGTGTTGAAGAAGGTATTACATATAGTCCGAATAGGTAGTAGGAAATTGGTGTAACAACTTATAATCAGTGTGTGTTTATTATGGACTAGGTCCCGGGGTTTTTCTGCATTTGCGGTTTCCTTGTTAACAAAATTCTGGTGTTTGTGTTATTTTTTTTCCGCATTATATTTTATTTATATAATAGAAATATCACAGGTTGTACGTTAAGATCAATCAGTTCTTGTATCCGGCCTTAGGGTTGTTGAGTGAATTGATTGACACTTGAACATTGGTCTTTGGTACCGTTCAAGTTAATCCTCTTATATTCAATCGGGCTCGCAAATCCCTATTTGCTGATTACGGATTGAATCAAGAGATAGAGATATAAAACTCTTTGATATACTTTTTTATAGATTGAGTCTAACTGTCTAGTTGATTCTCTTGAAAGTATATTGGAGTTTGTCTAATCAGATTGCCAAACGAAATATTGGGTGTGGTTGTTAGACCCACGCTTTTTCAGCTATCCTTTGGACTACTTTCTCTATATTGTTCATCCGTTGCTCTGACTGTGAAGTTTCTTCTATCTTGATAACTCTTCTGGTATTGGAGTCATTTATGGTGTAAAATTGCTGAGCATTTGCAGCCATACACTCAATCAAACTAGTTTCCTATGAGATTGTCTTCTTAGTAAATGAACCACCATCAGCTGCATCAATCAAATTTCGTTGACCTGGAAGTAATCCTTCGTAGAAATATTGAATGATGAGTGTTGGAGATATGTTGTGGTGAGGGAAACTTGCCACCAACTTTTTATACCTATCCCAATATTCATAAAGAGATTCCCCAGTAATTTGAAGAATACCACTAATCTCTTTAATAACGGATGCTGCCTTAGAAGCAGGAAAATACTTCTCTAAAAATAGCTTTTTCATCTCCGCCCATGTTGTAATACTCCCTGGAGGAAGGTAATACAACCATTCTTCCGCTGAATCTATTAAAGAGAATCGGAAGGCTTGCAGCATTGATGTATCACTGTCTACGGTACTTTGCCTAAGACTTGTCATCTTCTGGTGAAATTTCCGGAGATGACGATTCATATCTTCACCTGGAAGTCCCTTGAACTTTGGTAGATGATGAAGTACATTCAATTTGATCTCCACTGGGTTAGTGATTGTAATACACAGTGGTTGCGAATCTAAACAAGGAGATGTCAATTATCGCAGCTTCTTCTCCTGAGGAGTCCTGAGGAGGAGGAGGTGGAGGGTATATCTCATCGTCTATATTAACCATCTCTTCTATAGAAAGTTCTAGTTGTGGTTGTTGACGTGCTTGTAGTACTGTTCCTCTACGAGTTTGAATACCGCATCTCTGATACTCCCAATCTTTTGGTGCCAGAGATTAAGTACCTGAAAATAAGAATCTAGAGAACGAAAACTAAAAACTAAAAAAAAATTCTAAAAACAAGAATAAAAATAGTAAAAATAACAACTAATGCTACTGACTGCTCCCCGGCAGCGGCGCCAAAATTTGATGCGTGTCGTAAGTGCAATCAAATTAATAATCTTATTTCCACACAATTAACTGGTAATATAATGGAAGTACGGATCGTTCCCACGAAGAGCAGTGAGTTTTAGTTGTCAAAATATCACGGGGGGGGGGGGGGGGGGGGGGGGG